>NW_021319121.1:1125430-1181300 GCF_001605985.2 Dendrobium catenatum | reverse complement strand
GCCCTCATTCTACACAAAGGGGACTCAAGTGAAGAGAGAGAAGAAGAAGAAAAGAATGAGGAGAAGGAATAAGCTCCTCCTCGACCACCGCCGGAGCTCTTCCCGCCGCCTGAAGACGCCGGAACTCTGCCGGATTTTCGGGAAACGCCAGGAATTTGCAGAACTTTGTAACTTTGTGAGAAGTTGATTGTAAATTGATAGTCTTGATTTGTGAGACGGATCAACCTTTGTACTTCAAACAAATACTAGTGGAACTTTACAACTGAGCGAGGCCCCGTGGTTTTTACCTTTTTGGGTTTTCCACGTAAAAACTCTGGTGTTCATTTCACTTTTCTGTTTGTGTGCGGAATACTCGTGCAACGCTAAGACGAATATTTTTTAACTCTACTGCCCCGTATATTCTAGCACGCAACAATGTCTCATGTAATTTTACTTATTTGCATATAAATTGTCATTTCCTGATTTTTTGGGTTGATTTCTTGATAATATCAAAATAATTTCCTTTACTCTAAAAAGGACTATCATCTTCAAGATTATTGGGACCTAAATCTTTTTCAATTTAAACATGATATACAATATATCTTATAAATATATTATTTTTTTTTTTTATTAAATATCATATATTTTATTCATGCAAGAGGTCAGGATAAGAAGGATAATAACAATTATATGTTGACATGCAAGTAAAAATAAAAACTATATATTTCTTTTTCTCTTTGCAGAAATAGCAAATAATAAAAACTATAGTAAATAGCAAATCATGTAAAAAAATAAAAATAAAAACTATATTTTTTGGTAAATTGCAGACCATCTCTACATGATTTGTTATTTACTATGGTAACTTTTATTAACATCTGATAGAGATGGTCTGCAATTTACCTTCATAATATTTTCAACTAGGATCTGTTCATTAGTTGAATTTTTCTAATATATCATAGAAAAGATAAAAAATAAAAAATAAATTAATAAAAATTGGTTCAGAATATAAAATTTGGATAATAAGGAAAGTGAAAGATTTATGTATAAGTTAACAAAACAAAGAGATAAGAGAAATAATGATTTAATTCCAGAGAAATGAATTAAGGTTGATAATAAAAATATATATATAGAACATAGGTGAATGAGATAATTAGATAAATGAAGGTTGTGAAAAGCCAACTGATTTTATTGATTTTAATACTCTAAATTAAAATAGAGATTTTTATTTTTATTATCTACAAAATTTGAAGTTGAAGATGTTTTAATAAAAATAAAGTATGAAAAAAAAAAAGAGCTGATGATATTCCAATAGATATTTAAAAATAAATAGAAGATCAAATAATTTTTTAGTTTACCAAACTTTTTAATATCATTTTGAAGATAAAAAAATATCATATGAGTGGAGTGCGGGCTTCCTATTTTTAAAAATAAAAATGATTCACAAGAGCGTGCAAATTATAAAGAAATAAAGTTAATATGTCATACATTAAAATTATAAGAGAGTATAATTGAGCATAGGTTACAACATGAGCAAATTATTGCATCCGGTCACCGGACGCGGAGATAGGTCCGGATATTAATAAAATATTATTTTAAATTAAGCGAGTCAAAAGCACAGGTAAAACGCAGTCAAAGCGCAACTAAAGTGCAAGTCAAAAGCGCATGTAACGTGGCAAATTTTTATTAGATGTCCGAACCTATTTTCCACGTCCGATGATCAGATGCAATAATTTGCCTACAACATGATACTAATGCTTCTCAAAATCGGTTTAGATTCATGTAATGTAGGTTTTATATATAAGTTGTACATTTGTTGAAAGGTTTGATAGAGAAATGTAGAGAAAGTAGGATCTACATATGATATATATTAATTTAGAGAAAATATATAATATTTGTTCCAAAAGAAATACTTTGGAGTGTTTCTAAAGCATCAAAGATTTAATAATATTTATATTGAAGTCATTAAGAATATGTATACAAGAGCTATTTATGTTTATATTACATCAAGGATCAACTTTAAATATGCATACAAGAGCTATTTCTATTATATTACATCAAGGATCAACTTTAACCTCAGCCCTTTTTGATTTAGTAATGGATGTTCTTACTAGACATTTGCAAGAGCATATAACTTGGTATCAGAGCCCTGCATTGGGTACCCATACCCACACCCACCCACGTACCCACCCAATGGGCATGGGTGGGTATGGGTACGCTCATAGCCTCGTGGGTGAGTATGGATGGGTACTCAACATCAGAGGAGAATCAATTTATATTACTAATCATCATATACATGCAGTATATTATAATAATCCTTACTACACAGAGCGCAACACTGAATCGCATCACGACCATGATAAATTTTGATATGTGGCTATTATAGAGTCTAAACATTTTCGTTTGAGTTGATCTAAAATCGAATACATGGAGTCTAATTTTAGTAGTAATAGATCTAATAGTAGATTGTAACATTGGTGATCACATCATTAAAAAGAGAGTGCACCTTGTAGATATATCATGTCTATTGTTCAAAGAGATGGTAAAATAGACGTGAATATTACTGGCATAATTCAAGTTCGATAGTTAAAGTAGAGGAATGCTTTTGGCCAGTTGTGTGATAGAAAGGTACTCATCAAATTTTTATAAGATGATAGTGAGACCTACAATACTTTATAGCGTAAAATGTTGGCCATTAAAATAGAAACATAAAATTAAGTTAATTGTTGCAGAGCAAGAATGCTTAGGTGAATGAGCAACTTTACACTTAGAGATAAAATGAGAAACAAGATTATACGTTAAAAAGTTGTAGTTCAAATGGCAAATAAGATTAGAAAGAGTCAGCCTGAGATGATTTGGTCATATCAAATGTTGGCCTTCCGATAACCTTATTAGAAGAGTAGATGTATAAGGTCAGGCCTAATTAAGAAAGGTAGAAATAGACCTGAAAGACTTGGTTCAAAAGTATTAGAAATGATTTTTTTTAATTAAATGTAAATAAAAATTTGACTCTTAAAAACAACCTAATCATTACATCAATCCAAGCAAAAGAATACCTACCGTCTTGAAAATCTAGCATCATGCATGGATCCCAAATTAGTTGCAAAATTAAACATTCTTACAAAACAAGAGAAAAAGAAGCCGAGTAAAAACCTTCAAGAAGGGCGAGATCTTTTGTTGTTGCTGCATGTAGGGCACTTGTATTGCTTGATGTGTTCTGCTTTTGCGGGTGTAATCTTAACACACTTGCCATGGAACCACTTCTCGCAGACATCACAGCATATCCAGAACTCACCTGAGCCATAATTTTCCCCACAGGCCCCACAAAGGGCATCCGCATGCTCATCTTCTTCTTCCTCTTCCTCCACATCTTCATCCTCTTCTTCCTGCTGCTGTGAACCCTTTGTGTTCATCATGGCCTGAGGATCTAATGCATGCTGCTGAAAACTAACAAATAATATGATGAATACCTTTGCATAACAATAATAATGTTGAACAAACAAATGAACAATAGTTTGAGAAGTTGTAGTTCTCAAGTCGTTTTTTTGAAAAAATATAAATAAAATCTTTTCGCACCCACCGTTAGCAAGTCGTTAATTAATTGATGACATGAGGACTTCCTAGGAGCTCACCCACCCTAACATGACTCTCGCCCAAGTACACTTAACTGCGGCTCTTACACCATGTATCGAATGAAGTGTGCTAAATCCTTGTGGAATAAGCTACAGGATCTATTTGAAGACGGACTCCTATCCACCCTTGGTGTCCATACCGTCCAAGAGTAGCTTAAGGATTTCCACGCAATCCAACTTCGCACTGAGAAGGAGAGCGAGCAAGGAAGTCAACCACCCGGAAAGTTTCTTAAGAAGGAGAAATGAGAGTTTTTGAAGTTTCAAAGGCTACAATGCAAGTGGACAATTGTGCTAAAAATAGGGAATGAAGGCAGAGAAAGGCACCGAAAGAGGGATGGGGTTATGGTGATGAGAAATTCGCTAGCAAATTTTGAATGGAGAAGCAAATGTAAACCTTTAGAGTAAACCAATACTTGAAATTTAAACATTATGTACGATATGCAACTGATGCTTTCAATATGGGGTAACATGCATGTATGTCATAATGTGAATGCACTCAACATATGCCACTTTGTAATTATAATTAACCAACCCAGTGAACTACTGAAAAGGAGGCCGCTGATTGTAACTTACAAAAGGTTAAAAAATAATTTTCATGCAGAGAGGAAAAACATCAACGACAACATATAATGAAGTTTAGCTGATTAGAACATTAAACATAGAAAAAGGAGAAAGTAGAATGATAGAAGAGGTTTATGGCCAATGTAAAGAAACTGCATTACCATTTTAGGAATTGATTTACTTTTGTTGATGCGATGATAAGGGCCTAAAGACCTCGCATTATGCTTTCGGCTCACAACTTCAAATATAGTAGGCAGGTCATTAATCATATCAAAGAGTCGCTTCCTGCATCACAGCCAGCGAAAGTATAGCCATGGATTAGTATCTCAAGAATTTAAATCGCTCCAAATAAGTAATGGTACAACAGCTAATCAAAATAGCAGGACTTGTTTGCAATATTCAGTTATTTATTGTCATTGCAGATAAAGGTTTTCAGTTTTAAAGCAATTGGCGAACTTGATCCGCAAAGCAGAATCGAAAAGGATTTGGTTATTGTCATTGATGTTGTTGTATGTTATTTTTGTACTATTTTTTTCTACAATATCATCTATAATCAACCTATAGAGATACATTTTGAAGTATTGATCGATTTCTCTTTGATATGTTTGTTCAGCTTTTTTTTTTGGTGCAAGTGTTGTAATGTTGCATATTTATATATAACATATTTATTACTTAAATGCTCATTTGACAACAGACAAATATTGTAAATTAAATTTTCAAGTCAAATTAGTTTCAAATTGTGTTGAGACAATTTCGGGTCACACAGAACTTAACAAGTAAATATGACTATATCAAAAATATTAACAGAGAGCTACCTAACAAATATATGACAATCAAAAATTGATTTAAAAGCAAGCAAATACTAAAGAGCACACTAGATGCACCTATAAGTGAGTAGACAAAATTAATATGGAAGAATAAAATGGTTATTAGTGCCTAGATGCTTTTAAAAATAAAATAAAATTTAACACTTGAAATAGCAGCCAATAAGAAGAAATGAAGGAGAATTCATAAAACCAGTAACTATTAAAGAACATAGACAAATAACGTCTGGATGGTTCTAATTAGAGTCTATAAGCTGGCATTTTCCTATTGGCTGCCATATATGTAATATACAGCTAAATACTCTATATATAGAACCCTGCACTGTGTATGTATCAGATGAAATAAAATCCGTCTTGTCTATTTTCTTGTTTCTATCTTCTTCTCCGGTTCTCTGTCATTCATGTTCTTTTTTCCCTTTCTCGCTCACTTCTTCATGGTATCAGAGCGGGTCCTCTAGATCCCGACGCTTATGGCTAGTTCCGCTACATCTCAGATCGGCGAAGTTGCAGAAGCAGAGATCAGTGAAGCTCCGATCATTTCATCAACCCTGAAGTTTGTTATCTCAAATCTCAAGAACATTGTGTAGAATCAGCTCAATACCGAGAATCATTCGCTATGGAAATCCCATATTATCAAAATATTTCGCGCTAACGGGTTTGAAATCTTTCTCGATCCCGTGTTTCCGATCCCTGATCGTTTTCTTTCTCAACCCGATGGCTCACAACGTCCCAATCCTCGCCACACCCAATGGGTTCTTACCGATCAAAATCTTACTGCTGCTCTTTGCTCCACTATATCCGCATCTGTGCTCCCTTATGTCATTAATCTTGAGTCCACTTCTGCCATATGGACAACTCTTGATACTAGATTTCAGTCTTCTAATAGGTCAAGAGTCATTCAACTCAAGAACACTCTTCAGTACATCTCCCTCAAGAATCTGACTATGTCCCAATACCTAACTGAAATCAAAACCATTGTTGATCAAATCACTGCAGATGGTTCAAATGTTGAAACTAAAGATATTATTATGTATATCCTTAATGGCCTCTCAAATTCCTATCAATCATTTAAAACCTCTATCCGGACCATGCTCACCCCTATAAGTCTTTATCATCTCTACTCTCTTCTCATGAGTGATGAAATTCAAGTCGCTTCCGACTCCGCTCGTTCTATCTTACTGGGCGAATCACAAACGGCTCTGTTCTCAAACAGAGGTCGTGGAAAACGAAACAGAGGCAAGAACTTTTCCTACAGCAATCAGAACCCTCGCTCATCTCCGAATTCCTCGGTCCAGTGTCAGATATGTCTCAAGATTAGTCACGATGCAGCATCCTGCTGGCACCGATCAAATATGCAATATGTTCCGTCCTTACCAAAGAATGCAAACAAGGCTTTGGTAGTCGTATCCCCTTCTGCCCACACGAACAGGTACCTTGACTCGGGAGTGTCGGCTCATCTTACTAACTCACTTGACAATTTGTCCATTTCTACTCCTTACCAAGGGTCTGATCGCATCACCATAGGCGACAGGAGTTCGGTCAGCATTGAACAATCGGGTAAAGGTTTGCTGCCGACCCCCTCTCGTAAGCTAAACTTTTCTCAACTTCTTTATACGCCTTCACTGCACTACAACTTATTATCTATTTCTAAATTGACTAAAGATAACAATATTGTTATAATCTTTGATCCCTCTGGCTTTGTTTTCAAGGATTTGAAGACTCACAAAGTTCTTCTTCGAGGACCATGCCGTGATGGTCTATATCCACTTCGAACCTCCACATCCAAGTCGGCATCAAAGGCTCTTTCGGCTAACACTCTCCGGTCCACTCTTTGGCATAACAGATTAGGTCACCCGCATAAGAGGATTATTACTCAGATTGCTTCTGGTAATCCTCATCTAAAGATTGATGTTCCTTCTTTTTCTTGTCATTCTTGTAATAAGTCAAAAGGCCACAAAATAGCCTTTGACAAATCTGTTAATCGTAAAACGTCAATTCTTGAACTCGTGCATTCTGACGTATGGGGTCCTGCACCCATTGCTTCTACTAATGGATATCTTTATTATGTCACGTTCATTGACGATTTTCCTCGATTCACTTGGGTATTCCCAATGCAACATAAATCCGAGGTTTCAGATATATTCAAATAGAAAAACTCACCTCTCAACACATCAGGCTTCGCACTGATGGAGGCGGCGAATACCTTACTAACTCTTTCACTAAATTTCTTAAAGATAATGGAATCTATCATCAACTCTCCTGTCCTTACACTCCCGAACAAAACGGAGTTGCGGAAAGAAAAAACCGTCATATTATTGTGACTACTCGGACACTTCTTCAGACCGCCTCGGTTTCTCACAAGCACTGGCCTGAAGCTATCTTAACATCTGTTTACCTCATAAATCGTATGCCCTCGCCTACGACTGCCAACGTTCCTCCTTTCGAGTCGTTCAACAAAGTTAAACCTAAATATGACCATTTACATGTCTTTGGATGTGAATGCTTCCCCTTACAACCTGCTCATCTCCGCAACAAACTACAACCGAAATCTCACTCTCATATATTCCTCGGATACTCTGATATCTATAAAGGTTACAAATGTATAGACACTCACACAAATAAACTTACTATCTCACGTCACGTTACTTTTGATGAGCACTCCTTTCCGTTCGGTGAAAATAGCTTGTCTACCTCAGCAAAACCCAACGAACTTCATCCATTCCTTCTTACACCAACATCCATTCCTCACACTATCTACCCCAATATTACTCAATCTCCTCCTGTTATCTATCAACCAAATTCTGCTCACGACTCCTCTCACCCAACGCCCATAACTGAACCTACTGGCAACATGACTCAACCTTCCATCCAGCAGCATAAGGAATCGGTTCACCAGATGGTCACCAGGCAGAAAACGGGTTCTCTAAAACCCAGAATACGCCTAAATCTTCTTCATCACACAACAGCTCCTGAGGTTCCGTCGGATCCAACAACATTCACTGAAGCTGTTAAATCTATTGAATGGCGGAATGCAATGGCAGAGGAATTTCTTGCCTTACAAAAGCAGGGAACTTGGACTCTAGTTCCCCTACCTCCTAATGCTTCCGCCTTGGGCTGCAGATGGACGTATAGGACAAAATTCCATGCTAACGGAACCATTGCCAAACACAAAGCTCGGTTGGTCGCTCAAGGAAATCATCAAGAATACGAACTGGACTACACCAAAATGTTTAGTCCAGTGGCCAAACAACCGACCATACGCATTCTTCTAACCATTGCTTTGCACAACAGCTGGTTTGTTCAGCAGCTCGATGTCGCCAACGCGTTCTTACATGGCTCACTCTCGGAAACGGTATATATGATCCAACCTAAAGGTTTTCAAGATGTCATACATCCGGATCACGTTTGCCTTCTAAACAAAGCTCTTTATGGTCTTAAACAAGCGCCCATGCAATGGTATAATACGTTTACCTCATATCTTGCGTCTATTGGTTTTTGTCATAGTGCTTCTGATCCGTCTCTTCTCATTTTTCGCAAACACAACATTCAAATTTTTCTTTTAATATATGTTGACGACATATTGTTCACCAGAAACAATTCAGAAGCTATTGACAACATCCTTAGACAGCTTAACAATCAATTTTCTATGAAACATTTGGGAGAAGCACATTCGTTTCTTGGTATCCAAATAGATAAACAAAATCAACAATATTTCTTATCTCAAAAACCTTATGCTCGGTCTATCCTTCAATCCGTTAACTTGACCGAATGTAATCCACTGTCAAATCCTACGTGCACAAAGTTCCCTGCAGTAATTCCAACCTATCACCTCCTCTCGGATTCCACCACTTACAGGCGGATAACAGGATCACTACAATATCTGACTCTCACGCGCCCAGATGCATATTACAGTGTGAACCAGCTATCGCAACATATGCATGAACCGCTTCCACAACATTTCTACTTACTCAAACGCCTACTCCGATATATAAAAGGTACGCTTGACTATGGTTTGCCAATTACAAATACTAATCTCTTGCTCAAATCTTTTTTAGATGCAGACTGGACCGGAGATCCAATTTCTCGAAAATCTACATCTGGATACTGCTCCTTCCTCGGTGATACGCTAATTTCATGGACAGTTAAGAAAAAACACACAGTGGCAAGGTCTTCAACTGAATCTGAATATAGGGCTCTTGCTGCTCTCACTTCAGACATTATTTGGTTACGTCGCCTCCTCAAGGATTTCGGACTACCACAAGATCAACCGACTGATCTATACTGCGACAATACCTCATCAATAGTGCTAGCAAACCACCCTGTGTTTCATGCTCGTACGAAACACATTGAGATTGATCAGAGATTCTTGCGTGATCACATTCAGAATCACAACATTCGTCTGCTTCCCATCAGCACGATTGATCAAGTGGCCGATATATTCACCAAATCCTTATCGACTCCTCGTTTTCATGAGCTTAGAACCAAACTGACCATTCTCCAAGACCCTTCAGTTTGCAGGGGCATATTAAAAAACATAGAAAAATAATGTCTGGATGGTTCTAATTAGAGTCTATAAGCTGGCATTTTCCTATTGGCTGCCATATACGTAATGTATAGCTAAATACTCCATATATAGAACCCTGTAATGTGTATGTATTAGATGAAATAAATTCCGTCTTGTCTATTTTCTTGTTTCTATCTTCTTCTCCGGTTCTCTGTCATTCACGTTCTTGTTTCCCTTTCTCGCTCACTTCTTCAGTAACAACTGAAATTGGTTAAAGGTGATTATAGTAATGATGAGGATCAAGATGAGGATGAGAGAAGATCATCATATGCAGCTTTTTAGATCATTTCTCAAAAAAAAAAAAAAACACTTTTGCAAAAATAAAACAGGAAAATAAATGAGATAGCATATTAAAAAAAAGGGAAGATGATAAAATAGAAAATCAGATCACATAATCTTAAGCCTTTTATCAGAGTAATTAATAACCTTTCAGCCTTATCAAATCCAAACCTAGCACCAAAATAGAACGCAACGGAAATTAGCCATGCATCGCTGTGTACTGCAACCAAAGATAACCAATCTTCCTCTCGCATTCCATCCCTGGCAAAGTTAATGCCCAAAGCAGGCTCGGGTAATTCTGGTGGAATCTCTTCTGCAGGAAGATTAACTTCCCACTGCTCACTGGGAAATCCATAAAGACACAAATTTTCCTTATCTGCGAGTTAAGCAATTAAGTCAAATTAAACTGCGGCTATAAGACATGCAACCATGCCGGATAGCTTGAATTCATGGAATGTCCATGAAGAAATCAGGAAAAAAAATAACTAAACAAAGGCAGCAGAAAAATTAGTGGATATATACATTACAAATACAAAATAGCCTTAATTTCAAAATGTCAAAATGCAACTCAACTTAATACTAAAACTAAAAAATTATTAATATACACTAGCATCAGGAGTATTTCCATGGTTAAAAAGGAGGATATAATAATATTTAAGACAAACAAACAGTGCAAGGGGCGGACAGCTCTCCCTTCATGGATTGGTCTCTGAAACAACAACATGAGGAGAGAAACAATCATAGAAGATAAGGTCAACTAAGAAATTTTAACTACTCGTCACAAATAAGAAAACAAAGCCTAAATTTTGCTGCTGATGTTCTTTCCTTCTCAGAAACCCCTTATATTATCTTCTTATAATCCTATTGGCCATCAAAATAACCTTGCATTCAAGGTTAAACATTCAAAGAAGCTTTATCATTATCAACATCACCATCATTAGCCTTATAATGACACTTAGGGTATGATATAAATGATCAAACTCCATTAATTACTCTAGAGTACTGCATAAAATTTAACTCTACTTTGCAGGTCTTTATGCACTTCATACCATGTTATTTTTGGCCAACCCTTTCTCATTCCTAATCATTTCATATTGCGTCTATAAACCCTAATTTATTGATAGAGTGATTTACCTATCCGCATTTGTTAAATAGAGATAAAGGCGATATCATGATCTTCACTCAACTTAAATAGTTTCACATGGAATATGCTAGAAAATGCTTTCAGATGGGTTACACTTCCACCAATAGATGCTGAAATTAAACGAGCAAAGCATTTTTATAGAAGCCTACAAGAACCTTCATATGAAATAAATGAAAGCGAAATTTTCTTTTCCTAGTGCTAATTTGGCGTCACTGAATATGTTATCTACAGAAATAATGCACATTATTGAAATAATTTTGCAATGTTATTTTATATCTTCTTGGATGAATCATAAGTAAATGTTGATGGTTATGACACATCAAGAGGCCGGAGCGACTTGATAAATTAAACTTTTAACACAACTTATAACAAGTTAAATAGGTTGCCAATAAGAAAGCAAAAAAATTAACCAAGTTGCAAAACAATATAAACAACAACATCAAGCCTTTATCCCACTACGTGGGGTCGGCTACATGAATCCTTTTTATCCATTGTGTCCTATTAAAAGTCAAATTCTCGTTTAAATCTAATAAAGAAAGGTCATTCCTAATATTTTCTAACCAAGACTTTTTAGGTCTACCCCTACCTTTCTTAACATAAGTAAAATCTAATACCCCTACTCTCCTAACCGGGTCATCAGAAGGCCGCCGTTTTATGTGACCAAACCATCTAAGGAGACTCTCTCTAATCTTATCTTCTACTGGAGCTACTCCAACCTTTTCACGTATATGCTCATTTCGTATCCTATCTCTAAGGGTAAAGCCACTCATCCACCTAAGCATCCTCATCTCTGCCACACTTAACTTAGTATTATGCTTCTCTTTTTATGGCCAACATTCGGCACCATAAAGCATTGCAGGCCTCACTACCATCTTATAGAATTTTCCCTTAAGTTTGAGGGGTATTAGATTAGGATTCCACTGCCCAAAAGAAAACTGCTTTGAAACAAATGTGAATGGAGAATCCCTCACAATCTAAATACACAACTAAATTACAATAATTTTGTAGTGCACTTTCAAAGAAGGACAAAAATAAATTCAAATTTTGTGGATACAACATCTAACACAATATAGCAATTCAAAATTTAAAATAAAACTAAAATGATCTTACAAAACAACTTCCATTGTTGCACACCACCTTATTGCTTGCAATCTTTATAAAATTTGGGAATAAGAAGTGTTTGAGAGGATATGATCGAATAATTTTCTCCAATCTTTCATTAGTCATTTATTCTACAATAAAACTCTCAATCTCCTCATCGAAGAAATAATAGGTGATTAACGGTTATAATTTAGCCGTTAACATGCACATGAAGATGCAGGAAAGTAACAAAATCAAGAAATTGTTTTGAATTTTCTGGCTGAAATTTTGAATTGGCAAAACTATAATAATAAGCAACTGTATTTGGCTGGAAATGGAATGAAATGTTGTGGTGGGGAAGATAACTGCATTTTGATTTAAGAAATGATAATTTTTATAATAATAAAGAGATTTAAAATACATAAAAGGAAATTAATAAATGATATTAATATAAATGCCACTGGCATTTAACATGAATTTGATACGTCTTGGTATCTAAAATAGCAAAATACTCCAAGAGATTTAACACAAAAATAGACTTTTATTGACAGAAAATTAAATATGAACAAAGCAAAATAAAATGGTCTTCTTTCAAGAGAAAGACCTCTCACAAATTCTAGATGCCGCTAGGATCGCTCACACAAGAGAACTATAATACTCAAAACAAAATTCTACATAGACTTAAAAAAGCTTCATCCTTCCCTCCTAAATTAGCATCCTCCCTAATGTGTTTCCCTCCTCTATTTAAAATTCAATTAGGAAAGGATTCCTAATTGATTTCCTCACAACATAATATTTCAGTTCTCAGTTGGGCCCCACATCCTCAACCGACTCCCCCTCTCTATCAGTCAGCCCCACCTGGGCCAAAATTTGTTGGATCGAGCAGTCCAGGGGCTCCCAAGTCCGCTTGGTACGGACCCCTACTGCTTCCATCGTATCAATACTCTCCCCACCCCCAAAGTCCCACCTTGTTCTCAAGGTAAAATGCAAGGAACTGCTGCTGCATAGTCTGATAGGAATATCACGTGGCCTCGTGCTCCGGTAGGCCCTTCCACCTGATAAACACTTATTTGCTTCTCGTTACTCCCGATCACACTCCTTCGACATCCAATGCTTCCAACAACACCTCCATGCCCTCTATCAAGGTCAGGGGAAGTGTCGAGGAAGGAATATGCTCACCTATCACCCGCCACAACTGGGACACATGAAACATCGAATGGATGGTTGCTGATGAATGGATGGTTGCTGATGGTGGTAATTGTATACAATAAGCCACGACACCTATAGCTCCACTATCTCGTAGAGACCAAAATATCGGAGGGATAACTTATCATTCCGTCTTTGTGCCAGGATTTTCTGTCTGTAGAGACAAAGATTTAAATAAACATTGTCCCCCACCTCGAACTGTATGTATCGTCTATGTGTGTCTGCCTTCTTTATAATTTGTTGAGATCTCAACAAATGTCCCTTCAGCTCCCCCAATATCATGTCTTTGTCATCCAAGTATTGTTCTACTGAAGCCACTGGTGTGACGCCTTGCCCATAGTATATCAAGCGAGGCGGATCTCTTCTGTACAACACTTTGAACGGTGAAGTCTGCGATGCTGAATAATAAGATATGTTATACCAATACTCTGCCCAAGCCAACCATTTAGCCCGCAACTTGGGTGTATCTGATATAAAGCACCGCATATAGATATCCACACTACGATTGATTACCTATATTTGTCCATCCTAAGATGGATGATAAGCAATGCTTCTTTTAAGGAGGGTCCCTTGCATTTTGAACATTTCCTTCCAGAATTGGCTTAGGAAGATATTGTCCCTATCTGATATAATTGATTCCGAGATTCCATGTAGTATCACTACTTCCTTCAAAAAAATTGTTGCTACTAATACTGCTGCATAAGGGTGGAAAAGGGGGATAAAATTAGCATATTTACTCAACCGGCCCACGAATACCAATATCATAGTGTAAACTCCTGACTTAGGAAGCCCTTCGATGAAATCCATGGTCACCTCCTCCCACAACTTTTCTGGTAGAGATAACGGCTAGAGGAGCCCTCCTGTAGAGATAGATAAATACTTGTGCCTTTGACATATATCACAACTAGACAGATAGCCACCATTTTCTCAACATCCTTCTGCATCCTCTCTCAATACAGCTCGACGGATAACCGTTGATATGTCTCTTGGACCCCCGAATGCTCCCTAATGGCCGTTCCATGAAACTCTTACAACAAGCAGGGAATGTAAGAAGAGGTCTTTGGAAGCACAAACTGTGCATCATGAAGCAACTTCTATCCCACTATTGAATATCCTGGATGGTTGTCCTTGTTTCCTACCAGCTCCTCCCAAAATTTCTTCAAGCATGCATCATGATCACTCTCTATACTCAGTGCAGCCCAGTCAACCACCCAGGGCACAGACAATGCCATCAATTGGGGTTCCCTTATGCTCTTGGGTTACCCATCTACGGCTTTGTTCTCCACTCCGGATCGATATTGAATTTCAAAGTCTTAATTCAATAACTTGAAAAGCCCCTTTGATGCTCCTCAATAACCATTTTCTATTCCAACAAATACTTCAAACTTATTTGGTCAATTTTGACGATGAAATGTCTTTCAAGGTGATACGATCGCCATTTCTAAATGGCCAACACAATCGCCATCAGCTCCCCCTTATAGGACTTGAGCCTGGCTCGAGCCTTCAACACCTTATTGAATTAGGCCATGGGTTTCTAGTTCTGCATAAGTACATCTCCTAGCCCAAAGCCTGAAGCATCTGTCTCCACAAGAAAAGGTTCGCTAAAATTCAAAAAGGTTAAGACTGACACACTGGTTATAGCCTTCTTCAACTCCTCAAAAGACTGGGTGGCCGATTCTCCCTACTTGAAGTTGTCCTTCTTGAGCTGTTTTGTTAATGGCCATGTTATTGATTTGTATCCCTTCACAAACTTTTGATAGTAGCCAGCGAGTCCCAAAAATCCTCTTAGCTCCTTTAGATTCTTATGTATGGGCCATCTGAGCATGGCCTCAATCTTTACTTTAGTCAGTAGCGACTCGATCCCTCCTGAGATATCATATACCCTAAGTAGTCCACTCTGTGCTGGGCGAAATAACACTTCTTATTATTGGCAAATAAGGAGTGCTCCCTTAAGGTCGACAACATAACCACCAGGTGCTCCAAGTGCTCCCCTTCGAAACTGTTGTAAACTAATATATCGTAAAAAAAAAACAACACAAATCTTCACAAGTAGGGCTGGAATACCTTGTTCATCAGGAACTGGAAGGTGGCCGATGCGTTAGTGGGACCAAACGACATCACCAAAAACTCATAATAACCCTCGTGTGTCTAAAAAGTTGTCATGTTGTAGTCTTTGGGTCGCATCCTGATCTAATGATATTCGGATTTCAAGCCGATCTTGAAAAATATCACAGATCCATGCAACTCATCTAACAGCTCATCGATGACAGTATGGGAAACATGTCTGATATCATCTCCTTATTCAAAGCGTATGGTCTATGCAGAACCTCCAGCTCACATCCTTCTTATTCACCAATCATTCAGGACTTGAGAAAGATCTCACACTGGGCATGATGATTTCAACTTTAAGCATATCCTAAATCAGCTTCTCAATCTCATCCTTTTAGATATTGGGGTATCAATAAGACCATATACTAATGGGGATACTTCCTCCTTCAAAACAATAGAGTGCTCGTGCTCCCGTAGGGGTGGCAATCCTTGGGGAAGCTGAAATACCTCCCTGAACTCCTGAAGCAAGGGCTAAACAATGTCTGATATGTCCTCTTCACCCTCTGTCTCTCCTCCCTCCAAACTCTGGAACTCCACCAAAAATCCCCCTCCTTCCCCTTGAAGGGTATGCACTATGGTTTTTAACGAAACCATTGCCTTAGATAAGTTGGGGCCTCCCTTAATTACCACCCTTCTCCCCTCCAACTAAATCTCCATTGCCAAAGCCTTTCAGTTCACCTTGGTCTCCCCCAAGGTTTGTAGCCATTTCATGCCCAAAATAAAGTCAACACTTCCCAACTCTAATGGGAAAAAATCCTCCATGACGTGGATCCCTTGCATTTTACCACCAAACCCAGACATATCTCTTTGCTCCTCTCTACTTTTCCTATGCCCATCATCACTCCAAACCCTCTCGCATCTACTGGTTTCAGCCCCAGTTTGTCTACCACCTGGTTCGATATGAAGTTGTGGGTAGCCACACTGTCCACCAAGATTGCCACTGCCTCTCCTACTATATGCCCCCTTACCTTCATAGTGTGATTTGGGGGGAATCACACTACAAAATTAAATGAAACTTCCACCACCTCCAAATGCACGGGCTCCTCTTCCTCCTTCAATTCCTCTTCCTCATCCACCTCTTCCCCATCACACACAATGAGAACTTACAATGTGCGATTTTTACACCTATGTCCTGGTGTAAATTTCTCGTCGCATTTGAAAGATAACTCTTTAGCTCTCTTGTCTTGTAATTCAATATCAGTCAGTCTCTTGAAATCTCCTCTCAGTTGGGGCTCCCGAACTGCCCTCCTTTGGCATCTCCCTTTTAATTGGTATGGTCTGCATCCTCGGTGCCACGAAAGTGGTCGTCGTGCGTTAAGAATCCCCTCCACTGCCCCCTTTACTACTCTAATGTAGTGACTTCTTGTTCTCAATCATTTGTGCCAACTCCATCATCTCTCCCAGATCGCAGGGTCTTACCACTCGTACTGCTGCCCTCAACTCTAGTTTGAGTTCGTTCATGAAGTTGCTTTCCAACACTGCCTCTGATAACCTCTCTACTCGTCCTGACATAAGCTCAAATCTTTCTCGATACTCCATCATAGTGTCATCCAGTGCCAAGGCAAAGAATTGCTAATAGTAATCCCCATCCTCCTGGGCTTAAAAGCACTCCAACAAGCATTCCTTGATCTCATCACACGAACGGATTGGGTACCTCGCCTCTCACCATTGGTGTCATGCCAGTGCATTCCCTTTCAGACAAAGAGCGGAAGCCATCAGTCACTCATCTTCTGTCAACCTATTCAACGTAAAATATCTCTCTACCTATCCACCCATGTGTGTCATCTTCTTCAAATACAGACATTTTCAGCTTTCTAATCTTCTGATCCCCTCCACCCCAATGTCCCCTTCTGCCCCCAATACCTCCCATGACGCAAGCATTATGATCCCTCCATGGTTCCATCTCTTCACTTCTTCATTCATATCCCCTCCTTCCTCCCAATTTAGCCTGCATGTTCTCTTCTTCTAATTCCCTCCTTCCTACATACTCCCTACCCATCCCCGTTCTCAGAATAGGCTCCAAGTGGAGTATTTCCTCCTCTTCTAAAATTTTCACCTCCTCGTCTTCCCTCAGCATGTCATCTTCCTGATTTCTTCTCGCTCCTGGCGGAACCGTTTTAGTATGAAGCTCCAACATCTGCTTCATCATCTCCTCCATACTCCCAAACCTTCCTTCTATCGCTGAAATACGTTCATTCATTGATCCCACATCCGCTCGTAGTAGCCCTACTTCCCCCTCCAACCTTTATTCCAATGCCTCAACTCTTTTTCGGATCATTGGTACCCGGATCAAAGTCATCTAGACAAAAAATAACAATTTTAACGCGGCTTGGGCCTTAAAACAACAAAATTCAACGGAAAACAAGGATAATCGCAACAAAAATCCAGATTTCGGTAAAAGAACACGCTCTGATACCAATTTGATATGTCTTGGCATACAAAACATCAAAATAATCCAAGAGATTCAACACAAAAACAGATGCTTTATTAATAGAAAACCAAATACGAACAAAGCAAGATATAATGGTCCTCTTTCGAGAGAAGCATCTTCTCTCTCAAACCCTACATGCCACTAGGATCCTTCACAAAAGAGAACAACATCACTCAAAACAAAATTCTGCATAAGCCTAAAATAAACCCTAACATTAGACTTAAATAAGCTTCCTCCTTCCCTCATAAATCAGCCTCTTTCCTACTATGTTTCCCTCTATTTGAAATTCAATTAGGAAAGGATTTCCTAATTGATTCCCTCCTAACATAATATTTTAATTCTCTGTCAAGCTCCACCTCCTCAACTGACTCCCCCTCTATGTCTGCCAGCCCCACCTGGGCTGAAGTTTGCTGGATTGGAAAGTCCAGAGGCTCCAGGGTCCACTTGGTGCGAACCCCTGCAGCTTCTGCCGTATCAGAATTGCAATTAGCATTAATATAAATCACTTAAAAGCATTCATTCCTCATGGCATTAAAGATCTTTAACATGTTTGACGAAATGAAATTATGAATTGCTATAGTTCTGCAAGGATCTTAGGGGTGAATACAAAACCATTTTCACATATTTAAAACAAATATTAAATTATTTAAGTTATATATATATATATGAAATCATACAGTTTCACATAAAAAATATTCTGTATTTTATGATGATAAAATTAAGAGCTAATTTTGACTATAAAACACAATTATTTATTTAATAATAATAAAACTTGATTAATATAAAATAACAAAAAAAGATATTATGAGTTCATCAAATTTGCATGAAAATTTTGGTGCAATTTTTTAGTACACTAGAAATCATATAAATAAAGTAAAATTCAATTTTGATTTTATTTAAAGAAATATAATATACAAGTTTCTTTTGAAATACTTTAGACTCAAAAGATAGACCTAAATATTTGAAAGAAATCTTTCAAAAGTATACCCAAAAGCATTAACAGTTGAAAGATCTCTAACTTCACAACCACCAAGGTAAATATTCTTGGAATAGATTAAATATAATTTTGAGAGCCAAACACTACAAAATATAACAGCATCATCTAGAAATTGAATGTTGTTAATGACTGTTGGTATTGCTACATTTACTACCTTCAATCCAACCATACTTTGCAGCAACTCTGAGAATTCAATAAAGAATATCTATAATTATGACGAAAAGAACAGGATAGAGAGAGAGAGAGAGGATCACCTTGGCTTAGACCCCTAAAACATTTGAAAATTTTATTGGGTTCAGCATTAACGAGGATTCATTAATCCAATGGATGAATTTTGGAGAGAAGAATCTTCCCTTCAGAGTATTTTAAAAAAAAAAATTGTAATTGCTACAGTCAAAAGCTTTTTCAAAATCCACCCTTAATTATAAAGGAATCCTTCTTTTTCATAATTGAGGAGTAAGCGAATTTGTGATCTAGTGTCCATGTCCTTCTATAAAAGCTCCTAGTAAGTGATCTACCAAGGTTTAAGTCAATTTGCCAATACTTCTGTTACGATTTTGAATATACCATTAAGAAGACAATTGGTCTGAAAATTTAAGAATTGTTACATACCTTGTTTTTTGGTCTAAGACAAATGACAGCATAACTCAAATTAGACCCTAGAAAACATATATATTTTCATCAAATCATGATCAATAGAATCCCACATCTCCTAAAAAACTTGATAGTAAATCCATTTGAGCCTAAACATTTATTGGCATTGAAAGCAAATGTTGCATATTTAATCTCATCCAGAGCAGGAGAGACTAAATTTAAGTGGATAGAAGGATCATCAAAAGAGCAAAGACTATAAAAATCAATGGATTTTTGGCGTGGGTCTTTTTGTATAATTGCTTTTTGAATTAATGGTCAAAGAAAGCAAGTAATTCTTTTTATTAGTAATGGATTCGCCATCAACCTGAATTTGCTGGACAAACTTCTTTCACCTTGTCCCTAGAAAAAAAGTGTGAATATCCCTATCAAGAAACCACTTGGATTCAGATATTTGATGCAAATAAATTTCCTCCTAAAGTTTATTGGATAACCATTTTCTTCCAATTTTACGATCGTCGTGGTCTTAAGAGAAAACTAAACACATTTCCGCACTGATTTCAATTTCATTAAGTTCAACAATCATTGAGCTCTTTTTACCCAACTTGATGATATATGTTGTTTTTCTAAACTTTAAGCCAGCTTCATGTAAGACAAAGCTTCAAAATGATAACTTGAACTCATCTCCTTGACTAAAGAAAATTTTCCACCACTTTAAATCATTTCTTTAAACCATCTAAATTAACAAAATAACTTTCAAATCTGAACAAGTAAAATTTGGAGGCAGAAGGGAGACAAGCAATGATCATTGAAGAATTTGTTGATAACATCTAGTCCACCATTAGGAATTAAAGCATTGCAAATGTGAGAGAGAGAAAACAATTCAATTTACCACAAAGTTCTCTGTTATTATTAGAAAATGCAAAGGATCTCTCAGGCATACGTGGGCAAATAAGATTAAGGAATTTGACAAAACCAATAAAATTTTTCTAAAGTCAATTTAGAGTTAATTGTAGATCTTTCATTCAAAGCTAGAGTACTATTAAAATCGCCACACATTATCCATTTAAAGATTATCTAGAATCGAGATTGTTAGGTTCATTTCAGGAGTGTATTGTATTATTTTCTTTAGATGGAATATACATAATTGTGAGAACAAATTCAAAAATTTTAGGCTTTTTGAGAAAATGAATGGTAATGTATGGATCATGGAGTAAAAAGCCTTAAACTAACAAAATTTTCATCCTGAGAAAATACTCCTAAAGTAACCATTAGCTTTAAGAGAAACCAATCATTTATACTGCTGCCACTAATAGCTCTTAGCATGTGATAGACTGGTACCTGGACCGGTCCAGGTGTACAGGAGGGAAAACAGGAAATTTCCGCCCCCTTCATTGCCGCCCAACCCATGTGGGATCCACAAGATTAATTAGGGAGATTTGGGAGGGGATTAGTAGGGAAAAATTCAAATAGAAGAGGCTGCTTTTGGGATTTGACCTAATTATTGCATGCTTAAGTATGTTTTGGGGGCTAGGTTTAATTTTTTTTCATCTTGGTTCTTGTTGTAATTTTCTGGTCCTTAGTTTTTGCTTGGGCTATAGCGGAGTCTAGAGATTTGGGAGAGCCGGATCTTCCTATCCAATAGAAGATCCATTGTATCTTGTTGTTTTTCTTCATCTATTATCAATTAGGAACTTCAATTATGGTTTTCATTCCAAGTTCTTCTCAACTTCTATTTTACAAGGTGCTGAAATTAAATTTAAGCAAGGGAGACCCTTGTTTCCTACAAGGGTTTCCTAACAACATGCTAGGAGAATTTTCCCCTAGTTTTGTTTCTTATTAACAGATGATGGCTAAACTTGCCTTTTCCCTGGATACCCACACTTTTATCACAGCCCTAATAATATTAGAACTTAATCATAAATATTCCAAATAGCAGCATTTATAATGAAAGCATATGTCAACTAGAAACGAAAATCAGAGGAAACAAGCTTAAGCTTCCAAACATGAAACTAGAGTATTCATTTTTTGCAAATCACAAAAGTCAAAGCTTTGAGATAAGAATATAGAATAAGAGAGTTATACCCCAAATTTTGAAGATGAATAAAAAATTTTAGGAACAACAAAAAGTGAACAATGAGTCTCACTCTATTATAATGTTGAGGATTTTTAGGGCTCGTTCTTGAACTAATCTTGAGAGAGAAAAGGAACATTAAGAAGAATAAGATTTAACCACAACTCTTTTTTGATATTTCAAGAATTCTTTTCCCAGAAAAAAAAGTGCGTCCAAGGATAACAACTATCATACAATCATATTTCCACCACGAGGTAAGGAAACAAAAGAGGAAGAATTTCCATGAAAATTTTAGTATCCACATCAGGGAGATTCATTATTACAGGATCCGAAGATGAATAACTTGAGATTTTAGAGAAAAGAAAAGAAGGCTTTCCCAAAGTAGCAATAAAGGGATTTCAAGTTGAAGAAAGGACAGCATGCATGTCCAGTTATAGGTGCATCAATCGTAGGGATAGTCCAATGAGAGGTAGCTTGGCCTCCAAAAAGGAAACATGCTCCATTGAAAATAAGGAAACTTTAGCATATTAATAAGACGAATATGCTACGTCTATCAAAGAATCTGAACTAGGAAAAGGATATAGAGCATAAACCAAAACAATTGCATTTAAAACTAAATTTGAAATGTTATTCTCAGCTATCAGTTTTTTTAATTTGAACAACACGATAACAACAACAACAAGCCTTTTGTCCCACAACGTGGGGTCGGCTACATGAATCCTTTTTCGCCATTGTGTCCTGTTAAAATCCTAAATTATAGATGTATGGATACAATCTCTCCATAAACCATCATCAAGCTTTGAACAATGTCGAGAAATCACAGCCTTGGCGAAAAATATCAGTGGATTGAAAATGGATGAAGGTAGCGGCTGCAAGTTGAATAAGAACTCTTAAGATTAATGTAAACAGTATAAATGAATTCTCTAGACTGAGTTTGCAGATTATTAGGAATAAAGAAAGATCTGCAACTTCTACAAGAACCAAAGCTTCCTAAAGAGATTCCTTGGAGATGGTGCACCTATCCATGCAAATTAGTCTCCCAGACTTATAAGATATAAGTTCAAGAGAGGGCCAGTTCGAGAAACAAAAGGGCAAACCATGACTACCAACACAAAATTGAGTTTTTTTTAAGTGGGAGCTACTAAGGCTCTAACCCCCCTTTTTTTCTCATGATTATAAATCCAGAGTTTTATACATTTACAATTTATTTAAGGATTTTAATGGATTTAAAGTTCACAAAGAAAGAACAGTAATAAAAAATGTGATAGAAAGAATCAAATCATTATTTAAATGCAATTTATGAGCTTCAAAAAGGTAACTATTTCTGATTTTGTTGTAAAAAACATAGAAAAATCGTAGAATGGCCAGAATTTTGTTTTCTTCAACTGCTTGGAGAGCAAACGCTTTAAATTGAATAGAATTCTTATTTAAGGAAAGAAAAACAACATTGTAATGCATTTCTCAAATTATTACATCTACGACAAATAGATGCTTCAGTAGAAAGTGCTGTCTGATTTTATTACTATAATGGCATGAAAGTAAGATTATGCTCAACCTTAAAGTAAATCTGTTCAGTTTCATCAGATTACATAAATGCATGCATTGAGTTAGAAAATCTCCATTAATGATTATTTTTTCTCCTTGTGTTATGTCGCAGAAATAGAATCTTATGTAAATTAAAGTTTTTTGTCTTTTGAGAGATGGCTGCATCCAAGTTACCCTTTTTTATATGTCTAACCACTGATTCATTAAAATCAATGAAATTTATTTTCATACCTTCTAAAAATAGTCCAAGGTCCAAGGATGAAGAAAAAAACACTGTTGCATCAATTACTGGACAATTCTGAAGGCATCAACTGAGCATTTTGATTAGCATATGGAAAAAGAGGATATATTATCATTCAATCAAGTTCATGAAAGCTACTCTCTCAAAAGCAAGATTGAACTTCATTAAAAATTACATGAGAAAAGGTGACTACTTACTAGAGTTACAAAACAATTGCTCATGTCCACATAAAACAAGGTTTATTTTCTCATAAGACAGGAAAAATCTTAAAAAGTTGAGACTGCTAGACTGCTCCGCCAATCAATGCCCAAGGACAGTCAAGCGATCTTTATCAAGTTTATATAGGCCTCAATTTTTTGCTCAGAGATAAAAAAAATGTTTAAGAATCATAAGTATTTAAGTTTGGAATAAAATATTGTCTTATACGGTCAACAATTGATCGAATATTGATTTAAATTTTTTTATTCAAATTAAAATTAATAAATCGAGATTGACACAAGCTAAGGCTCTAATCGAGATCAAACCAATTTACTTTTGACAGAGCATATAACCGAGATGGTGTAGTTCACAGCGTAAGGCCATCATATAACCACCCCTATTTTTTTGTAGAAGAAGAACTAATCAACTCAAGTTTATCCTCTGATCAACACACAAACCATAAAGCTTCCTCACCCTACCAAGAAAACTTACCATTACAATGTTAAATGTGACAACAAATGGATTTTATTAGTGAGAGTAAAATGAATGTTAAAAAAGGGCCTTGGGACCACAAATCAATCAATCTTAATAGGAATCCTAGAGCACGCGGATGAAGGGTTCAAATCATGTTGGATTGATCTTCTTATGCATGGGCGGAGGGAGGGGGGGCACGTGCCCCCAAAAAAAATAATGCATTATAGTACAACCTCTTATGAGCTTTCATTTTATTTATTGCAGGCTTTTTTCATTTCAAACCTTCAATCCATCTTCTAACCGGACCATGCAATGCTTCAACTGTTAAAAAAAATCATCAATTATGGTAAAACCCTTTGTCAGCTTTCATTTTATTTATTACAGGCTTTTTCCATTTCAAGTCTTCAATCCACCTTCTATCCGGACCATGCAATGCTTCAGCTATAGAGAGAGAAAGACTAATGGGGTAAAATATTCAAAGAGACAAGGAGGAATGACTTTCTTGTGGACGGATTGACATAATTATGTAAATTTTAGTGGCTTAACAGAGCAATAAGTTCCCCGACGAACAGTGGGATTATGACTTCCATCTTGCCATTTGTCATATTTATATTTACTCCTCTGAACTTCAGTTTCTCCAACTATATTAACTTGAGTAATTTGTTTCTATTTCTTTTTTTTAAAGTTCGTCAACGAGGAAACCTGCTCTAGTTTTTGTATTTTTTTCTTTTAAAGTTATTTACTAATTCATAGAAGCCATCAAAATCTTTTTCTAGACGCATGAAAAACATCAATGATTCGTTTTTCTCTTTGCTCCTCTCTGGTGACTCGCGGCTCACTACTTTGAGCACGACTTTTGTTTTACCTTTCGCTCCTCTCTCGCCCCCAAACGAAGACCTCCCTAGGCAAATATTTATTCTAACCTTCCAAATGAGACGACAAACAAAATTGTTTTAAATTAGGCCCCCCTGAATAAAATTTCTGGCTCCGCCACAATTCTTATGGTCCTTATATTGCAATTTTTGTGCATCATCTTCCTATTCTAATCGTCGTCCTCACTTGGATATTTTTTTCCTTTTTTTTATTCCATGATTTATTTTCATTATAAGCCTTTTGGAGAAATCTATAAATACTTTCACACTTTATACATAATTTAGCAATTAAATTCATTCTTTTTTTTATTTCTTCTATAATGCACTTAAGTAATGATAGGGTTTTTGTCTTCCAACCATTGTTCTTTTATTTCTCCTCCCTTATCGAGATTTTTCCTTCTCTTCATTATGGATGGTTTCTTTGACTTTCCTTAGAAAGAGTTGACCATAATGAATGGTGAAAACAAGACTAAATGAAAAATCCAGGGCTACAAGCCTTAAATCACATGAATAGAAGAAATTATTTGAAATTGTCTCAATTTGTAAAGACCTTTCTGAAAGGAAAAAAAAATCCATCATCTTGTGGATCCTCTTTGGGAACGGATGAAGCAGATTCTATGGTCATGACATGATTGTGAAATACCATGATGCCTAAAATCAATAAGTCATATATATTTCTCTCGACCACAAAATTATTTTGGGATGTTATCAAACAACACACTCATAAGTGAAAGACAATACTCTCATCTATGAGATCAAAACTACGATTTCAACAACCATATAAAGTAATCTTCATGTTATGGAGCGATTTAATGCACCGAAGGTTATTAGCTTAAAATAAATTATTACCAAGATCTTAAGATGACATGCTGCAATGATACAATATTCCTCAAGTAATTTGTAGAAAAATAAAGGGTGTTTGAGTTCCTTGTAGAACTTAATAATAACTGCAACGAACTTCATGTTCAAACATTAAGCTAAAAAAATCTACTATCACTAAATGAGGTTTTTCTCTCATACAAGTTGAAAAAAGGACACTAATGCAAAATGTTTTGATCTCTGAAATATGTCACGTGACAACCATTGAACCCAAAATAACAGACTTACTTCTACATATACTTTCCTTAAAGAAGGACAAAAACCTTCTTTCAAAGACAATCTATGTTGCAATTATTATAAAGGAAATTAAACATAAAAAATGCTGAAAATTTTAAAAAAAGCCCCAGGCTATGATCAAAATAAAAAATGTCACAAAAAATAGATCTATCTTGTAGAATCAAAAGAGCTCGATCCAAAAGAAATTGACAAACTCGAAAACTTTCTTAACGCTCTAGAAAAACCATCTGGATCATGCTCTCTAACTCAAAATAATATGACTTCTAAATCTTCTGTTTTCATTGCTTTATATAATTTTCCTCACACTTGGGTCTTTAATTTGCCACTAACCACATAACCAACCAACTTTTTTCAAACCTGCAAACCTTACCCCGAGAATAAAAAAATATAAATAATCGATAGTTCTTCAAAAACGGTTGCAGCGTAAGAAAAATAAAAATATTTCAATTTTCTTCACATTTACCCTTAATAAGGTACTACATATTTCTCATCTTATAGCAAATATTTTATCAATTCATAAAATCACAAATGACCACAACTACAAGATAACCATTTTTGCTAATAATTGTATATTTAAGGACCTCACTATAGGGAAGACAATTGGGTAAACTAGAGAAAATGATGGACTATATCTTATTAAAAATAAAATTCACTAGTTATTTTCCCTCATTTCCATCCTCAATATAGAAGTCATTTAGGAACATTATTATAGGCTAGGATAACCCACTTTCAAAACCCTACAATGTTTATTTCTTCTTCTCTTTTTTTTTTTGTCAAATAAGCAATTTTTTTTTTTTTTTTTTTTTTTTTTTTTTTTTTTTTTTGATAATATAAGCAAAACTTTCATTATGATACTCTTGAAATTGTCAAAAAACATAGTGTTGTTTTCTTGAAAGTGATTATAGATCCTCTACTCCTTTGTCAATTGTTCAATCTAATATTTTGGGCTTTTTCAAAGTCCCTAATATTTCTAGAGCTACAGGATTTGTCATCTTCATTAATAATTGTATTGAATGATATTAGTGCATCTTTTTTAAACAAAAAATGATGTTGGCAATATTTTTTTCAATATTTATTGCTATAATACAAAAATAATGTCATGATAACATAAAGGTATTTCAAATTAATAATACTCATGATTACTTTAGAGTTTAGTCATATATTATCATCTTTCTTCTAAAACGAATGTATCATCCATCAATCTCCTATCTAGACACTCCCCAACAAAATGAAGTAGGAAAAAAAACATCTTTTGAAGTACCATGATTATCTTCTCTTCCAAAATCAAGTGTTAAATAGATACAAGAGAGATGTAGTCCAAACTACTACATGTCTAATCAATAGAATGCCCTCGGGGTGATTGGTTTCAAAAGTCATAATTGTCAAATTGAATATTTCCCAACAAATTACTTCCTCTCAATTTTTTTTTTTAATCTTTTGGTGTATTTCCTATGTTCACATCCATAACAACATAGGTGTAAACTTGGAGAAATTATTCTGTGTTGAGTCTGGACGGGAAGAACCATCCGAACATGTGAGTGTACACTGATTTGATACACAATATGTACAAATACTTATACAGTGCGTACATTCACATGTCCGGATGGTTCTTTCCGACTGGACTCCGCAAAAAATAATTTCTCGTAAACTAGATACTAGAGCTCTAAATTGTCTTTTATTGAATAAGTCTTATAATCTTACTTCAAAACATGTCACTTTCGATGAAAAGCAAATTTTTTTTCAATTAAACACCTCTTTAAAAGAGAACTATCAACTGGAGGATAAGTTTAATGAAATGTCTGCCTTTCATCTTAATAATCCTACAATACAAACTACAACGAATCCAAATATTATACCCCTTAAAGTCTATACAAGAAAGAATAAATCCAACCAAAATCTCCAACAAGTTCAAGGCTCGAAACCATTATCAAGTAACAATGATCGACCCATCACTACACATTCTCATATGTATCCCATCTTCCAGACACATCTTTTCAAAATTTCTCCTCCTACTCATAAAGTATTCCATACAAATAACAAAAATAATTCTATTATAATACTACAAACTCTATTTAAGACGCTTAAAATAAGAATAGAAAAGATGCTATGAAAAAAAGATTAATGATATGAAAAAATTACACCTGAGAGATCATTAAAAACAAAAATGAAAGAAAAAGAATAGGCCACAAATGAAATTTTTTATAAAATATAGAGTAAATATAAGCATGGAATGATATAAAGTGAGATTGAAAGCCTAAGGTTATACTCAACCCTACCAAGCAACTTTTGCTCTTGTTACAAAAATGAATACAATATGCATTTTAATCTCTCTTAAAACCAATCTTGGATGGTCCATGTAGCAATATGAAATAAAAAATGCTTTCCTACATGGGTATATTCATAAAGTCAATATGAATCAACCACCAAGATTTGATAATTCTTTCACAAAGAATGAAGTGTGCAAATTAAAAAAAACTCTATATAATGTTAAACAACCTCTAAGAACATAATTTGGCATATTCACAAAAGCAATGAATGAAGGTGAATACCCACAAAACTAAAAATACCACACCCTCTTCATAAAATGCTCCACTAATAGTTGCAACTATTAGCTTACATGTTTATGATATAATTGTCACAAATAATGAGAATAGAGAAAATGATATCTCAAGAAAAACTTAATGAAATATTTGAGATAAAAGAGTTGAGTAAATTCAATTACTTCTTGAAAATAGAAGTTGTTCAATAAAAATAAAGAATACTACTCTCTAACATAATTTGTTATTTATCTAATGAAAAAAAAAAAAAGTTGATTACAAATCTTGTGAAATTGGAAGCATATGAAGAAGAAAAAGAAGTAGATATGGTATAATATCAAAAATTAGTTGAAAAGTTTATATGTTTATCTCACAACCATCCAAGCATTTCATTTGCAATGAGTCTCATTAATTGATTCATGCACAAACCCAAAGAATCTCACATTTAAGTTGCTTGTGGAATCCTTAAATATCTTAAATCAAAATCTCTATAAAAAGCATGATACTTTAAAAATTGAAGGGTATACTAATATAGACTATGCAGGAAAACCATTGATAGAAGATTCACGACTGATTATGGTACAATTTTTTGGAGGAAATATCAGTACATGAGGAGCAAGAAACATGTTATTTCAAAATCTAGCATTGAATTTGAATTTAGCGTCATTGCCCAAGGAATTTACAATTTTTTGTGAATCAAAATTATTTTAAAAGATTTAAAAATCAAATGAAAAAGGCTAACGAAGATATATTGTGATAATAAATTTGTCATCAGCATTGCTTATAATTCAATACAACATGACCATACCAAATATGTGAAGATGGATAAACATTTCATAAAAGAGAAACTATAAAGTGTGTAAATCTTCAATGCATATGTGTCAACAGAAAATTAACTTATAGAAATTCTCGCTAAAGGACTCTAAAACCTCATGTTTAAAAATATTTTTAAGCAATTTTGGAATTGTAGATTTATATTATTTAGTTTAACACGGTCGTCGTTGGATCCTAAACTATGGATGAGAAAAATAGAGGATTGCATTAGGTAGTCAACAACTAATGCAAAACTTATCGAACAATCATGAAATCATGATAGTTTAAAGGAAGTGTTGAAAGATCGTTGAACCCACAAATAAACCAATAATGGTAGGGATTAAGCACACAATTTAAGGGTTATAACCATTGGCCCTCTTATAACCCTTACATTGCAATCCATCTGCCTTTACCTATTCCAACCATTGACACCTCTTAGTTGAAACTTTTTTTTTTCCTTTTTTAAAATAGTTTTGATTCATTTTCATTATAAGCCTTTTAGAGAAATCTATACTTTCACACTTTATATTTAAAAAAAAAAAATACTTTGATTTTTTTTTTCTATTTTTTATTTTGTAAGGTGAGTCCAAAACCTCCACTTTAAGTGGAAGCCTGCAGGTTATTTAGCCTTTGAAATTTATAACTAAACTTTTTGGTCAATAAAATAATATTAAACGGTTTAGGAAATGAGAGCCAAGTCAATAAATTTGCTACAACGACACACGAAATAGATTATTGATGATGTTGGATCTCATTTAACCTGATGAGATGAGCTTTAAAACTTATAAACAATTAAGGAAAAATAAACATGTCATATGATATAAGAAGACCGGGACTTTGTTGATAATACAATGTGGTTGTTATATTGTGATCTTCGCACGAAATAAAGTCCTTGTTATTCTAGCACAGAGGGAAAATTTTTAACCTAATTATAATTTAAGAACTAATTAGGTGATTAAATACGTTTAAAATTTAATATAAAAATAGGCATGATCGATCGTTCAACGGGCAACTTGCTATCTTTTTGACCCAGTCAACACCAACTAGATCGATAACTAGCGGCTAACCTACCAGACCTAAGTTGCCGGTCTAACGGGGGACTTCTGGCATGTTAATTTTTTTTTTAACCGAACTTTCCCTTTTCTTCTTGTACATGTTGAAACCACCTGTCGAGACTCCGATGACTTACTACCTACGTGCACCCTTGGAGTGTCATCTGGTTAGTCATCAAAACCTATATTATTCAATTCATAGTGTTTGTAAAAATTTGCAGTCACACATCTCTAACCAACAAACTTAATATGTGTAGCATAACTACTTTCTCAATTCATATACCACATTGTAGCCATATTTTGGTAAACATGATTTAGGAGTGATCCAACCAGTTATCAACCATATGGAAGAATTGATTTAACATATGCGAAGACATAAGCATATCGAGGATGATCGTTGTGCAGAAGCTGCACATACAAAGTATACCAACTTCAGTGGCACCCTATCATTTGTGCAGCCACATACATGGTTGCAAGACCATCATCTTACAAAGAGCATTATTCATCTCAATATTTCTTCTACCAGCCGATGCTACAAGACATTCCATCATGACCCACCGATTACTACATTCTTATGACCATTCCGTCTACATATGAGGAGGAAGTTGTGCATCATGTAGGGGTGTCAATTTTTTAAACAACCCATAAACCCGACCCAAACCTGACCCGAAAACGACCCGAAAAATCTGGGTTCGGGTCAACCTATTAAAGAAACAGGTCGGGTTATGGTCTCATTTTTTGACCTGTTTATAGTTCAGATTGGGTTATGATCAACCCGGATTTGACCCGAATTGACTCGTTGTCATATGTAAGACAACTCAACCCTTTGCTGTTGTGGACCTGCCACTGGCGCTAAGCCATTGTTGCCGCTTTGTCGTTGTTGTTGTTGCTATCGCTTAACCGTTGTTGTTGTCGCTTCAGACGCGCCCAGGGTGCCTAGCCCACACCGAAAAACTGCGCTCGCGTACGCCCTTGTCGCCTAGCAAGCATAGCCAATTAAGACAAGACCAAGGTCCGCGCAAACCGCACTCGCGCCGCTGGCCCGCTACCATTTGTCGCATGGTGAACTCACCAACTCGTGCACGACCGTCGTCAGAACCGTTGTATCACAAAACCCGCACGCTAGCCGTAGTCGACCAAACATCACGGAACGTCGAAACCTAACCCTATTCTGGGTTCGCAGGTTGGGTCAACCCATAACCCATACAGGTCGAGTTCAGATTGAACATTTTGACCCATTTGTTAAACCGGGTATGGTTCGAGTCAACCCATTTAAGCCCGAGTCAACTCAGGTTGTACCCGAACCTGACCTGTTGACCCGAATTGACACCCCTAGCATCATGCAAAGCTGCATGAGTTGAGGGATAGACCTCTTAGGGTATTGCAGCACTGCACGCCCGGTACATATATCATTCCATGTAGGATGAAGAAGAAACGTTAGACTACATTTTCTCTGTATTTGATGGCCTCAACCTTCATTGTTATATTGTATTTTCTATTGATTAAGAAGACAATGTACTTCTTTTTTTCCTTAGTGTGCGCATGCGTATGCTCTTATCTAAATTCTTATATGCATGTTCTATGAGAAAAAAATATATTACTAAACTTTTGAATGTCTTCTTTTTTTAAGTTTAATTAACGTAAGTCGCCCGTCTATTGGGCAACTTGCTCTTTTTTTTTTCTAACATGTTCTAACTGCTAGTCCAATCAGGTGCAAGTCGCCTGTTCAATGGGCTACTATATCTATTTTTAAATTAAATTATTAGCATACCTAATCGCTTAATTAATTCTTAAAACACAATTAGTTTGAAATTTGCCCTCGCACAGATGATCAATTTACTATCCAAGTAAGTTGATCATATCCAAGACGCAATGTGATAGGCCGAAAGGTATGGAGTTGTGCTTTCCGTCACAAGTTTCTTATATAAATCAAATTTTATGACATATTAGGTTTTCCAAAAGCAAAGCAGATGATTTACTAACACCATTCTGAAACCAAAGTAATAGAAATGACGCATCAATTTTTTTTACTTCAACTTTCAAGAAAATGATAAATTGAAACAAAATTTCAAAAGCTAACAAAATGAAAAAACCATTATTCCATTCACTCTCAAGTTAGAGAAGACGATGTTAAGATTCTTGAGAATCCCTGCACATCTCACACAAAAACTGAAAACACTCTTCAAAAATATTGCATGCAAGAGGCTAAATACTCGAAAGCAAAGAAACTAGCAAAATAGGCAATAAAAAATGACGAAATCACAAACCTGGGTCGCACTGCTGGTAGAAATCATCCACATCTGTGACATCCCAAACAGAATCAGTTAAACGAGCTCCGAACGGCCAGCGTGAAAATACACAAAAACAAAACAACTTAAAGAGGAAAAAGAAGATTGTCAAATAAATGTGAGGTCACCGTTGGTGAGGGCTTTAATCACGCCGGCTCGCCGGCCCTTGAAGTCCTTGAAAACTTCTTCTACCGTGCGAGGATTGTAAGGGGTGTAATGGCCGTCCATGGATGAAAGCGAGGGAGAGACTATAAAGAATTAAAGGCCCGCAAGGGATTTGAAGGAATTCCAAGGTTAGGATGCTTATCAATCGCGGCGAGGGGTTGGGGTTAAAAAGGAGGGAAACGACGAAAACCGGAAAAGGGAGAGGACGAAGTGGAGAATATGTTTGCAGCTTTATTTTTATTTTTATATTTTTTTTTTCCTAGTGTTTTGGTTAAAGAGGTTTTTTTGTGTTGAATTTCCTGGCGTCGAGCCTTTCGAAAATGAAAATAATAAATTATTATTATTATTATTAACTTAAATTTAATAATAATATTATTATTTTATTAATTTGCAAGTAAATTTTTATTGATTTACGTATGTAAACAATTTCTTAAAACACTTACATGTCTAGAGTTGGATTTATTATTTTGTGTCGAGTCTGGGCGTTCGGAGATTAGTAAAAATGTGCCACGTCACCCTATTGGTTCGTGTCGAGCTCAGTACCCACACTTGGTATTCTTCAGTACCGCTGAATACCCGGCGCTTAACCGAATAGGAGAACCGTCTGATCTTTGCACATAATAATAGCTCCTAGAGTTGTTGTTTAAATAAATATAATACAAGTGTTTTCTAATAAATTTATTACCATTAATATTTTTTAAAAAGTTTTACTATATGTAACATTACATAAATATGATTGTTATTTGATTTCTAAAAATTCATTCAGACCAAAATACCTCTGCTTTTAATACAAAAGTTGGAACTCCTATTGAACATTTATGCAACCTTTCAATAATAGCAGCTCAACCCATATTTTTCTCATCACCTTCATTTTCAACAATTGTAGGGGCAATGGCGGAGCCAGAAATTGTTTTTAGCGGGTGGGGGAGTAAATTAATTTTTTTAAAATCTCCTTCAACTTTTTACATCAGGACTTAGAGACCGATATAATAAGGTTTAAAAATGATAAAACTTTGATAGTGAATTTGTTTTTTTTTTTTCCTTCTCAAAATGACTTACATCATCAAATCACTTGATTTCTGTTAGAACGGGTTCAATATATTAACTAAATATGTGCTATTAAAAATCTCATTGCACAAAAAAAAATCATAAAATCTCTTTAAGATCGAATCAATACAAGATTAAGATAATATCAACCAAGAAAAAAAATGTAAATGAATAGGAAATTAAATGTCTTAGTGAAATCAGAATTCGGCAATCGTGGGCTTGTTGGATTTGTCTCGTCTAACTGCTCAATTCTATTATAACCATGTTATGTTTGGAAACCATTTGATAATCCAAATAATGGTTTAAACCTCCCTCCGCTAGTGTATAGGGGGCTTGACTTTGACCTATGATGAAAATTCACCGTGACGACATCTTATTATTCATCATCTTCAATGTTAGTAATATTTTTCAATCTTTGTAAAATTCACACTAGGTTTCGTACTCTAAACCCTGATGTTTTCATTGTTAGACTTCAATTTACATTATAATTGCCATAACTAATAGAACAATATTCCAACCCCATTTATCATTATAATTGTTGCGTGCTAGAATATACGCGGCGGTAGAGTTTGTAAATTCACGTCCGAGCGTTGTACGAGTATTCAGCATACAAACAGAAAAGATAAATGAACACCAAGATTTTTACGTGGAAAACCCGAAAGAGGGAAAAAACCACGGTGCCTCGCCCAGTTGTAAAGTTTCACTAGTATTTGTTTGAAATACAAAGGTTGATCCTTCTTACAAATCAAGACGATCAGTTTACAATAAACTTCCCACAAAGTTACAAAATTCTGCAAATTTCCGGCGTTTCCCAAAAATCCGGCATAATTCCGGCGTCTTCAGGCGGCGGGAAGAGCTCCGACGGTGGTCGAGGAGGAGCTTCTTCCTTCTTCTCTCTCTTCACTTCAGTCCCCCTTTATGAAGAATAAGAGCTCTATTTATAGTTTTTCTGGAGTGGCATGGCTCGTAAATAAGTGTGAGATCATAGGCGAATAGGGAGTGGTTTGAATGGACGGTCGATATTGAACCCTTCGATCATGCACCGTTCGTTGGACATTTGGAGGCCTTAATGATGTCAGAATTAGGTGATCTTGGGCTCGTTGGATTTGACTCATTGAGCCGCTCGATTCGAGTATAAGCTCGTTAAAATCGGATATCGTTTGGTACTCAAATTGTGGTTTGAACCTTCCAACAGCTTTTCGGGTACTTGATTTTGGACCCATTTTGGCTCATATTGGGTTGAATTTGGTGTCGTTGGGTTTGTATTTCCGAGACGCTCAGTTTGACTATAAGCTCGCTGAAATCAGAGTTCAGGTGCTACCAAAATTAATTTTTTAAGTTTCCAACTAGCTTTTGCCTTGAGATTTGTGCCCGATTAAGCTAATTTTGTGATGACGTATCAATAATAATGATTAAATTAAACATGATCAAACAATATTCAAATCATTATCAAATATCATTTAAATGTTATTTGTTCAATTAAAAAAAATGATCAACCCATTCGATGAGTCTTCTACTCTTCTAAAGTCATCAATCTCTGATTAAGCAATATTTAAACTATCTCCATCACATTACAGTCTTATTTGAACCTTCCTTGATTCTTTATTGATATATGATCAAACTACCTATAAAGAAGGATTAAATAAGGTTTGAACAATACTATAATGAGTTAAAAATTATTTTAATATTGCTCAATCATGGGCTGAAAACTTTATAAACCCATTGAATGGGTCAATCATTTTGATCGATCATGGTTCAAGATGGTTCAACTATTATCAAAGATAGTATGATTGTTACATGATATGGTTCAATCATTATTAAATATAAGATTTGACTAAGGGTTGAATAAAGTTTGAACAAGATTTAAGCAAAGCTATAATGTGTCAAAATTCATTTGAATATTGCTCAATCGCAGGTTGAAGACTTTACGAACTTATCCAATGGGTCAATCATTTTGATCGATCATGATTCTAGATGGTTCAAGTACTATCGAAGATGGTTTGATCATGATCCAATATTGTTTAATCATTGTTAAATATAAGTTTTTGCACACATCACCTCATTTAGGATTTACATATTTGAATTGGTGTGATATTTATGTATTTATTTAATTTAATCATGCTAGTTAAGAGGCATTGCAGTGCTTATATAACATTAAGAGCCAAGAGTATCATGTTCTTCAAATCTGGATATATGATTCGAATATGGTTCAAACAATATTATAATAAAGCATGTTTTTTCTCATATAGTCCCAACTTTGATCGAATTTTTTTTTTAATCTTATTCGAATAATGCTCAAATCAATATAGGTCATGCATGCCTAAAAAGTAATATATAGTTCAAAAATAGCATAATTTTGATTCAAACAAAACTTTCAAATATATTTTCGTAAGATATGAAATCATGGGTATATTTCTCCAATTATTTAGGCATATGAAGTTAAATTTCCCCTTTAATATTTATGCCATTGTTAACTATTTATATATATAGAAAAAATAAATTATTAGGACTTACTTAATTATAAAAAAACCTAAGTTTATAATCATTTGAAAGTAAAAATATAGAGTTTCATATCACCCAAATAATCTAAATAAAATTATATTTTTATTAATTGTTTTTGTAATAGAAAATTTTGATTTTTTATGACTCATGATACTCATAATTGAACATATATGACCATGATATTTTTTTATCTAGAGAAATATGATTGAAACTTTATATTAAACCAAAATACGTACCTTTGTGATAAAACCATCAATCATAGTAATTTGGCATTAATGCAAACATTAAAAGAAGAAATTTGCCAAAGCATCTCTCTTTCAAGAACCATATTTAACTCTGATGAACGCTTCGTCTATCTTGAGTCATATGTCTATCATATGGCTTCACCTCGAGCTCTCCAACATTAAGAAGATTAACAACAGCGTATTTTAATTGTACGAGCCTAATTATAATCATCACCCATTTTAATGATGATAGTCATATTAGATTAAAAAATGGAAATATAAACCAAACTTTAGATTTTGTTTGTAACAGCTTTCTTACTATTTTTTAAAACAATTTTTTAGTACAAAATTTTTTAGTTCAATTAAAAATTGTACTAAAAAAATATTTAAGAAAATTATAAAAAATTGTCTCAAACGAAGTCGGAAAATGAATAATATTTATTAACACTTGAATTAACTATGCGTTGCATGTCCAAAATTATGAGTTTTGTAAACTCGGGCCCACTTCAGCATTTGTTTGATCGGGTTCTCATAATTGGGTTTTCATGAAAGAACAAAATTCAAAAGCACCTGAATTTTTCCTCTCTTTGTAATATGTGCTCAAATTTATCTAGGCACTTGCTTGTAAAAAGCTCACGTGCGAGATTTGACATTTTATAATATTGGCACTTTTTTGGGAGATATTTAGCATAATTAAAGTAAATTCATATACATATTATATACATAAGACTCAAATTCAGGATCTCTCAGCTCAAGGAGAAAGAAGGCATCATTGAGCTTCGTATGGCTTTTCTTTTGTCCCAATTGTACGTACTCTCGCTATGCGGTGCAATCTCGCACAGTCTTTGATGATGTGCTAATTTGAGTTTTTTATCTCGTGCCAATCTTTTTTTTATATGTAGTTTTTTTAATAGATATTTTAGCATCATTAATTTTTTGAAGCAGCTCATTTTTTTCTTTCATACTTATTATTGAGTTATAATTTTTCGTCCTATTTACTCTCGTTGTTATTTTTGTTCATTATATATGAAATTAGGCTTGAGGGCTTGTCCACCAGAGCCCTACACAGGGTCCTGGTCGAGTACCCATTGGGTACCCACGCTCTGTGCGGGCTGGCTTTGCCCACCCACCCCCACTCATAATATTTTTCAGGATGACGTACCCACCCATACCCATGCGTTGTTCGACCTTAGACGTAAAAGAAATCCTGCATAGTATTGAAATGTAGAAGACGATAACAGAATAAAAGTATTTTCATATTCCCCAAATGCCTGTAATATAAAATACATGGTTTTATATAATGATGCAGGGGACAAGTTGTTAGAGTGCAGCACAATATGTTATATGAAGCTTGTGGTGCATTGGACTAACGTGTTAACAAGCCGCACAAGTCATTGTTCGATCAGTAGAATAATAGATCATTCACGTGAGCGGGCTTTCGACTGTTGGGCTTCTTAGTCAATGTTGCCGGCGTTTGAAAAGTTGTTCTCATACATGGCGCTGGCTGCTGTAATGCATAAAATAGAGTTCGTTACTAGTGCCATGATCGAGAACGTCTTGATGCCCACGAGTCCCCACCACTTTAGGACGTCGAACTCCCTGTCCTCGTCACCGCACATCTTCTGTTCTTGCAGGTTGACCTTATGCGCCATGTAGGCCGTGAACTTTAGGCCGGCTCTGACTTGCAAGCTAGTAGGGGCAATGTTGGTGGCCATCTCAAGCTCATCATCATCTTTAGGCAAGTCATCATAAACTGAGTAGGAGGCGGTGGTGTCTATCTGTGCCTTCTTAGCCGGCAGTGGCCTAATGCCATCGTCATCTTCATCGATGACTGAGTTAAGGCCATGGACGTACTTGATCATATATGTCTTCAACTTCTCCTTGGCCTCGTCAACCTAATCAGCATTGATGTTCAACCCATGCAAACGCATCTTCATGACCGGGTTGAGCATCGTCGCAACGACATGGATGGGCAGGAGCACGAACTTCTCCTCGAAGATGGGTTGGATGATCTCCCTGAGGGTTTATCGGTTTATCCACCATATTGAGTACCCACCCATACCCACCCATAAGTCTATGAGTATACCCATACCCACCCATATCCATTGGGTATGGGTGGGTACGTGGGTGGGTGTGGATATGGGTGCCCAATGCAGGGCTCTGTCGTCCACTTCATGGAAGAGCTTGACAGCCCAATATAGGATTGAGATAAAGTGATGTTGGTCGAATAATTGTGGCCAAACAATGATGGTCAGATGATCATGGTCAGGTAATAGTGTTTAGAGGACTGTGGTCCAGTGATGATGGTCATAGGATCATGGTTGGGGCAATGGTTGTCAAAGGATTATGGATGAGCAATGGTGGTTGTAGTTAAGCAACAATGGTTGAAGGACCGTGGTCAACAGATAATGGTTGGACAATCGTAGTCATGCAATAGTGATTGAATAACTGCAACCAAGTGATGATGGTCAAAAGACTGTAGTGGGCGAAAATAGTATGATAATAGTGATCAGGTTATGATATAATTTTGCATATCAAGTGACAATCTTAGAATAGCTGTTGAGCGATGATTCGATGGTGACAATCAAGTGATGATTCGACAGTAATAGTCGAGTGGTGATTTGTTGACCACCATCGAGTGGTGGTTCGGTGGAGCTCTCTTGAAAACTTTTTATGATTTATCAAAACCAATTCATAATTGATGGCTTGACGAATTTGATTTAAACTTTTTTAATAATTTAATTGATTTGTTTCAAGCAAACATAAGAATATACTCATATTCTCAAAATATGTTTTTATTAAGAAAATATCTTGCATATATTATTCAACCATCATCAACTCTAACAAATCCCATAAGTCAGTACATGTCAAGAACAATTGTCATTTTATCTCTGCTTTGGGCTTCGTTTGGGAAACCTTTCTTACCGCTTTTTAAAGTTATTTTTTAATACAAAATTAAAAAATTTGTACTAAAAAGTTGCATGAGGAAGTAATAAGAAAAACCGTTCCAAATGAAACCTTAAAATTACACTGTTGACTTTTATTTCCATTCCCACACATGTAATTAGGGCCTCATCCATAATATACACATAAATATACAGCTTGTGTTCGTCTTCATATATTTAGCAGTTCACAACTTATTTATAAAATATTTTACTTTCAATGAATACAAAAATAAAATAAAATTCAAAGAAAAACTTTGATATTGGAAAAAAAAACTATAATTTTTAAATGAATGATGTTTATTATTAAAATATAAAGAGAATATATTAAAAAATTTGAAAATAAATTTTGTTTTTCATTTTATATTTTCTATCCTTCTTTATTTTTCACGCCAATTGGCACCCATATAATATTTATCAAACAAATGGTATTAAATATTTCAAAAGGTCAATGGGATTACTGTTCATCTCAAAGTCAAATTCCATTAGGGCTCAAAATGACAACTACTTTTACTATATTATATTTGTCAATGCTTGAAGGCTATAGGATTCCACAAGACTCCAATATCCCCTAACTATTTTTAATTAAGATAAAGTAATTATCAATAATCATCATTTTTTATACACATCATAATTGATATTACCATTTTAAATTTATTTGACAATCTCACTTAAATTTCTTTATTATAAATTAAATTTATATAAACTAGCTTTAAATTTTTAAAAAAATTTATAAAATGATCCCCTTATTTTGTACAAATGTTGAAAATAATAATCGCCATTTTAAAATCTTAATTTAGTTCATTGACTTTTCAAATAAGAATCTAAATAATTATATAGAAGGACTAATTGAATCCTTATTTAAATAATGAAGAGATCAAATTTATGTTTTTATATATAGTCATAAAATGTTTTTGTCCTTTAAAATATGAATAAAATTGTCTATTGATTTTTTATGAATGATCAAAATGGTCTCCAATTATATTAAAGTGTCATTATGATCACTGAATACCTTGAAAAAGAACCAAAATAGTATCATGATAGGGCTATTTTGATTCCTCTTTAAGGAGTTACACTACAGGAAAAACGCAAAAAACCGGCGGTTAGTATGGTAACACCGGCGGTTTTACAATATACCGGCGGCTTATCAGCGGCTTTACAACCGCCGGTAAAAATGGCGTAGGAAACACTTACCGGCGGTTTACCGGCGGTTAATACCGCCAGTGACTACTGGATTTGCAACCGGCGGTGTTCCGGGCGTTAAGCCGCCGGTTATTTGTCCAACGGCTAATCGACAGTCACTTTACCGACGGCCTGCCGGTGGTTAAAGAGGCCGTCGTGTGTTCGCTCAACTGCCGGCAAGCGTCGGTACACCGCCGGTGGTATTACCGAAGGTAACCCGGCGGTCCGGCCGACGGTTTTACCGGCGGTATACATCGCCGGGCTTTCACCGGATAACCGCCGGTGCCCATCAGTAACCGCCGTTATATTATCGGCGGTAAGATTGACATCCGGCGGCTTAACCGGCGGTTAACAGACCGTCGCTATTACCGGCGGCCTAACGTTACGAAACCCCGGTTATGCCGCCGGTACTAATTGGCGGCTACACCCCCAATAATACCGGCGGTCCTTTAACCGCCGATCATGACCGCCGGTAATCGGCGTTTTTCCTGTAGTGTTAACGGATTAAAATGATCATTTAATATAATTGAGACAGTTTTAATCTTTATGAAGAGTATATAGATCATTTTCTCCCTGTTATTATTAAAAACCAACCATTTGCTTTATAAAAATATGTAATATAATGAATAATATATTTGCATATATTAAATGCATTAAAAAAATGGTTGAAAAGTATTCTTAAACAAATTCTATAAAATAATTGCAAAAGAGATTAACTTTATCTGAATCATGAAGCCGATTTGACTTTACAGCTTAATTAATATCATTATGCCAGAGGTAAAGTTAATTTAGATTAAGATCCACTAACCATAAAATTATCGCTAATCAGGTATAATTAAGAAGAGAGTTGGCTCTCCATAGCCTTCCATTTGTTAGGTAGTTTGTATTACCTTATGGGTGATTAGTCAAAACAGAAACTAAGCCCCAAAGCTTGGAAGGGACAAATATGTTGTGAATTAATATAAATGGGTAAATTAGCAAGTTGGAATTTGTTGCAGATCTCATCTGCAAAAATAAATATAAAATTAAATGCATGTTGTTTTTTGTGGTAACATATTATTTAAGTTGAACAATATTTAAATCTCTTGAACAATATTTAAATCTCTTAAAAAATTCAAATCCTCTTAAATTATAGTAAGAATGAAAATCAATTAAAAGGTACAATTCATTCAGAGTTTATGAACTCCAACTTCAACAATAGTCAAATTGAAACTTTGATTTGGTGAACCCATATAGGTCAAAAGTGATCAAATTTGACTCTAAATGAGCCCAAATTAAGCGCTCGAAGCATACTTGAAAGCTACATGATATTAATTGCATGATCAATCAATCTTGAAATCTTGTATGTTTATAGCTAAACAGAGCGATTGGACGAGAATAATATAATGAATACAAAAGTGTATAATTATGATATCAGTAAGGATCTTAAATACTTAAAGAATAATATATAATCGGTAAAAAAACAATATGGATCATCCGATGGAGTATTTTGCATTCATGTCACTCTAAAAAATTTATAAATATGCTCCCACCCTCTACATGAGATGAAGCTTAGATCTTGGCTTGAAATTTAAGAGAGTTTAGAGCCATAAAGAATACTAGAGCTTCGCCCAAGCAGCATTGATATGCCACTGTACGACCTTTGTCATCAACCCACCATCACCCAATCATGATATTCCAACCATTGTTGAATGACTATAACCCTAGCCTCGATCTACCCACTGTTGCCTTAGTACAATCCCTTAACAACAGTTGCTAGAATTTGATCCTTTAACCACATCGTTGAACTAATGTTCCTAGCTAGATCAATGTTGCCGACTACGATTCTTCGACTATCATTTTTCTATTATGATTTTTCAACCACTGTCACTCGACTATGATCTTCTAACAATTGTCGTCTAGCTATGATCCTCGGACTACTATAATCCAATTATAAACAACTAACAAATATTTTTTAATTATAATATTTCGAACACCATTACCCCATTATGGTCCTTCAACCATAGTCATCTGACCATTATTATCATGCCTCGCTACAGAAAAATCGTCAATTACAGGCGGATTTTTGCTGCGGCTTGCCGGCGGACTATTTTCCTATGGCTTTCCGGCGGCCTAAATTTTCATAAGAATCTTCAGCGGCTTTCCGGCAGTCTTGTTTTCAGTGGTTTTCCGACAGTTCATAGTATTTTTTTTCTTAATTAATTTAATTAATTAATATTTGTAGTTTTATTTTAATTAATTATTAATTTAATAAACTTAGTCTAATTAATTATTAATATAATAACATATTTAATTAATTATTAACTTTAAAATTTTATTTTTATTAATTTTTAATTATAATTTTAGTATGAAAATAGTTTAAATAAATTATAATAAGAATTCTAACACATTTTCCCTCTTAGCAAAATGGTTTGGACTTAGCAAAAAAGAGTGGACTCTGTTCGAATCTCGGCAAGGTGCGCAGGCTGGCAGCGCGGGCAGGGCACCTGGCGGGCAGCGGGAGCCTGAGAGAGAGAGAGAGAGAGAGGTTTGAGTGAAGAAGAATTTATATTAAAAAAATATATTGCAGTGCCTAGCACTCATCACTCAAACCCTATATATGGCCAACCTATAACGTTGCATACTGAATATAGAATTATTGTAGAACAAAGCCTCAAATAAGATCAATATGTGAAGATCGTTAATAAGCTAAATTCATATTTGATATAGATCTCGTTAACATGTTCATTAAGAAGCTCATTTAATGTTTAATATGAAGCTCAATTAAGCCTCATTATGAAAATGATGAACAATCTAATATAAATGTTTAAAATTATTATAATATAATAATATAATAATTAAAAAAATTTAAAAATATTTAAATATTATAATAACTAGTAATTAGATTTGCTTATTTATATTTGTTAGGTTGTTTATTTTAGGTGTTCATTAGTTCATTAAGATTATCATATTCTTTGTTATGCAAGCTACTCATTTTTAAGCTTAAAAATGATCGATATATGTCTGATTTATGGGCTTGAGAAAGCTCGTTAAATATATATTTTTAACGGGCATGATAAGGCTCAATATATTGTTTGTTGGTAGACCCGATAATTTTCGTTTATTAAGCTAATGAACATCTTAAAAGTAAAGCTCATTAATGACTCGATAATGTTCATTTATTGCTTTATATGAGGTGCCCATTTAAATCTTGATAAGCACAAATTAATCGAATGTGAGTCAAATATGAGCAAAACTTAAACATATATCATTTCTAACGAATCAACCATGAACACAAATATAAATGCTTGAATCAAGATCTAACAAGCTAATAATAAATCATCTTAAATATAAAAAAACATCTGTTTTGATTGGCTAGGTTTGTTTGTAGCATTAGCTCACTATGAAAATTTGATCATTATCACCCAACTACGATTCTCCAATCCTTCGACTACAACAACATCTACTGACTTTATTGCTCGTTTCCACCAACAACATCAACACATGGAATGGCATATAAGGTTGATACACTCCATCTAAATTAGCTCTAATTTTTTATGCCAACATCTAAATTAGCTATAATTTTTTATGCCAACACCATCATGTATACTAGAGACTTTACGAGTCTCTAATTTTCTATCCTCAAAGGAAAATGAATGAACAAACTCCAAATAATTTATTAAAAAACGCTCCCACATACCACAAGGCTTTTCAAACTTTCACTGCATAATATGTACTATGTTATTTATGTCTATTTTACTATATCAACACATTTTTCCAACTATTAGGAAATTCATCATTTACAATAGATGACAAATACTAACAAAATCATTGCAATCAGGCCTAGCCATGTATTTTATTTTTTATTTTTATTTTTTCATTTTTTCATTTTTTTGTAACAACTTTGATGTCTTTGAGATCCTTATTTAATCTTGTGGGTTGGATCTTCATTTAATGATAAGACATTAAATATGTTATTCTCTAACACTATACATATATTGGCATGCAACAACTTATATATCATTTTAGTATCCAAATCACATAAAATCATATACATGAAAATATATATTTTATTTTGAATAAGAATTTTTTTATATGTATGTCAATTCTCAAAAAGAATTTGTTCACTAAAATGGCTTACATGCAACACTTTAAGAAGAAAACAACCTCCAACTCCTAAAGTTAGTTCATTAATTAATGGTAAATACTTTCATCTAGCAATTTTTTTAGAATCTTAGAAAATGTAACGACTTGCATAATATATAAGAACAACATTTCATTCTGCAAGCAAATTTATAATTAAAATAAAATTTTCTTTGGCCCTAGATTCCGCTTCCGCTCTGCTAGGGCTTTTTTCCCTAGCATCGGCAGGTGATTCCGTGGCTGGTGATCTTTGCTTTCGTGGTGACATTCCTTCAGGGAAGCTCCTATTCATCTTATTTGTTTTCACTCTTGGTTTTCTTTGGTTTGTTTTGCCCAGCGCTTGCCGGCATGCCGCCAAAGTTTAGCGACCATGGTTTTTTGGGGGCTTATGCATCTTATCGTTATTTTTTGGATGTTCTTGCGGGTAGGCAAGATGATAACATTTTTTTCGGAACTTAGAGTTTCATCTTTTCGTGTCTTTGGATCTCGGAACAAGAAATCTCTACGCTGGCTGCGCCTTTCTAGTTCTCTTTGGTCGGTTTTTTCCCTTCTAAGAGCCCTTCTTTGGACTCTATTCGTCGATTTTTCTTCAATCTCAAATTGAATGATGATTTTTCTGTTACGTTGCTTGATCCGTCTCATATCCTCATTAAGCTTAAAAATAAAATTGATTATTGTCGGGTATTTTGCCATGGATCTTACTTAGTGTATAACTGCTATATGAAACTTACTAAATGGCTGTCCTCTGTGGATATTGAGGTGGAGTCGTTAGTTGTACCCATCTGGGTGTCTTTCCCTCTGCTGCGCCCACATCTCTTCTCTCCCCGTATACTTCATGGCTTGGGTTTAATATTTGGAAAACCCCTCATAATCGATACTGCTACTGCTATTGGGTATAGGCATTCTCTTGCTCGTGTGTTAGTGGAATTAGATGTTACTAAATCCTATCCCGATTGTGTTTGGGTAGGCCCTGAATCTTCTGGGCATATGCAAAATGTTGTTATTGAGGAATTTCCTTCCTTTTTTTCTTCGTGTAAAAAATTTGGGCTTTTGTCGGGTAATAGCCGTCTTGTGGTTGATTTATCTGCGCCGTCTAAGGCTGCTAAGAAGGTTTTAAATGTTTCGAACCCTATTCTCCCTTCTTCTAATGTTGAGGTTGTTTCTGTTGATCCCATTCCTCCTTCCTTGGATTTGGATACGCAGCCTGTGCTTCATTTTGTGGATTTGGAGATCCATCCAGCTAATTTAGTGGTTGAAAATGTGGAAATTGAGGTGGATAATAATGTGGATTGTTCGGGTGGTAAGGTTGTTGCTGGTGATGGGGTTTTTTGTCCCCTGATGCCTTACCCTTTCTTCCTCATGGTTCGATTTCAGGTACTTTAGATCCCTTGGTGAATTCCCATATAACCTGTTTTAGTGCTGATAATAATGGTGGTGTTGATCGTTTGGTGTCGGTGGTGTCTGCCCCGGCTGTTTTGGGTGAATTTTCTCTTAAGCCTCTTGTGGCTGCTACTCTCCCGTCTAATAATATGGGTGCGGGGGTTGGTGTAGTGCCTGCCAACTCCAGTTCTCTTCCTGTCTTGGATGACTGTTTAATTAACAACAATTTTGTGGATGTTCCTGTTACGTTAATTGATCCGCCAAGTTTAGTGTATCCTGTGGGAGACACAAGTTTGTCTTTTGGGACGCTGGTAGTCCCGACCTTCTACTGAGCCCTCGGGGTTGTATCTCTCCTCTTGTTTTTGCTTTTGCTTTTGGGTTCTTGTAATCGCTTTTATTTATGAATTATATACAATGATGTATGGGAAAAAATAATTAAAATAAAATTTTGTTAGTTCTTCTATCAATAATTGAAGAGACACAAGTCAAGATATAAATGAGATTGTTTATATATATATGGTAACATATGATTTGAAGTTTAGGGATAAGTTTTGTGGAGGGAATCTTTAGGGAATTTTTGTGAGAAATTGCACATCGTTTGTGAGTATTCTATATGAATAGTAAAGCTCTTTCAAGAGAATAAACTTATTAAGGAAGCGACTTATGGAGTCTCATAAGCATTTGTAATGTATAAGTTTTAAGCATTGGTTGAGCCCCATTCATAAACGAGTAAGGGGAATAGTTGACTCAAGAACTTAGACAATTTCTAGGCTTGGCAAGTTGTGAGGGAATAAAATTAGTTCACAATCAGCGAGTTGTATTCGCTAGTTTAATCATATCAATTGACTTGATAAATCAAAATCAGGCAAATATAAGTGTGCACCATTTATCTATTCTCATGTCCCTTCTTATAAGTTGAGAATGAGAGGAGAATAAATATAAATAACTTAAATTTTCACGTGTGAATAATTACATCTAGAAGGTTTGGGGAAAGCTAGTAAAATTTTCTAAAATTTTGACAATGATAGATGTGTAACGGCTTAAGCATCAACAACCTAAAACAAATAAATATAAATCATAGAGTTATCTATACAAACTCTTTTATAGATGTGTGATGGCTCGTGCATCAACAACCTAATGATCATTGCATCATAATGTAAAATACACACTAACGTGCTTACTATATTTATGTTTAATAAATTGCTCATCAATTATTCATCATTTTTTCTTATATTATTGTTGGTTTACTATGACACCCTAAAACTAAGAAAAGTAGGAACTAATCTCTTAAAAAACTAATGATTATTTGTAACGTACAATGAATCTATTGGCCTAATCAACCAATATCAAAGAGAGCTTAATACCAACATTACTTCCGTCATATATATAAACATGCATGCATTATATAAAAATAAATATTATAACAATGTTTTTTTAATTAATGTTACGATATGATCAAATATGATTGAAATAATTGTAATATACTATCAAATATATTAACTCATACTTTACATAGGCAATACTTATTTCTCAACAAAAAGACTATTTACAAAATTTGTACAATATGTAAGATAGCAAAGTTACCTATAGTATCATTATCATATTAATATGATTATATAACATATTACAAATAAATGCAATAACTTTAAATAGGTGTTTAATCAATAAATGCAAGAGGGATTATTTAAAAAAAAATTATGGAATATTTAAAAAATAAAACAATGAGAGGATTTATGGGACTTGTAAAATCAAATTTGTAGTGGTATTTAATGTTTATTATATATATATTTTTTAATATTGTATGGATACTTTATTATTCCAACGATAATCCACGCAGTGTGTAGCGTCAGCAAGCAAAAATAAATGTTTAAGAGGGCTGATTTCGTACTATATTTTAAGCAAGATTTTTTTAATGGCTTATTTTATCAATTCAGAGAGAATAGAAGCAGGAGAAATAAAAGGGGGAAGCGGAAGGAAGTAGGCAGAAGCCAAGGGTTTCGAGCCTGGAGACATACTTTGCCTGCGAGGTTCTTTCTATCTTCAAGAAACTGTTATTTTTTTTTACTGTATCTACTCTTCTGATCTCCTCCAACATGTGATTCTTCGCTTTCTTAGCTTAATAGTTCGATTTTCATGGTATTTTTGGGTGTCGTCGCGCAAACACTAGAGCAGACAACCCTGCACTCATGCACCCCTACCCCTCGGTGGCAGTCCTGGAAACTGGGCGGCTGAGCAGTAGCTAAAGCTCGTGGCCACGGGACTGCTGATCGGGTTTGAATGTCATTGGAGTTTATGAGAAACGTTTTTTTTTTAGTATTTTAAAACTATTTATGTAGATCGATAGAGGCTGAGAGATATTGGTTTTTTTTTTTTTTTTTTTTTTTTTTTTTTTTTTTTTTTTTTTTTTTTTTTAGTCCTGGAAACTGGGCGGCTGAGCAGTAGCTAAAGCTCTTGGCCACGGGACTGCTGATCGGGTTTGAATGTCATTGGAGTTTATGAGAAACGTTTTTTTTTTTTTTAGTTTTTTAAAACTATTTATGTAGATCAATAGAGACTGAGAGATACTGGTTTTTTGTTTTTTGTTTATTTTGTTTTTGTTATAATTTTGTAATTTTTTTCTTGCTTCTGCGGTTTCGGTAAGGGTTTTTAGTTTTCCATTTGGGCTTATGTTATTTGGCTTTGATTCTGAACTAGAGAGTGTGCCAAAGTGTTACGTGCTCTTCTTAATTGTGCCTGCAGCACTTCTTAACGTTGAAGGACTCCTTTTTTGTTTATTTTTAGTACAGGGTACATTGATGAAAAGTGGATTTTAAAGAAGAATACGCCTTTAAGATGCTTTAGTCGTTATGACTTTCAAAGAAAACTTTAGCTAAAGAATATAGGGTTTTTGCCCTATTTATCTTATTTTAGACGAGCGTTTGGTCAAATCAATGCGGTATTAGAAGGTAAGTTGGTTTTTGAGTTTGCTTGAGTGAGTGGAGATTTATAGGTGAATGCAGGTTAGTATTTTTTTTATGTATTTCAGTATTAATGTTTTATTAGTATTAATACTGAGCAAAATATTGATCAAATGTACAAGCAATCTTTTGATCTACTCTCACTTCAAATTCTTGGTAGATTGATCATAGGAGTAAGTTGCTCATATTTACCTGCCCGTAAATTTTTGCGGTATTTGATGTGAGAAGCAGGCTATCTTTAAACTTTGTCTATCTGTAATACGGATAAATGACTTGGAAATCAGTTATTTCTTTGAGCATGAAGAGCCGTTTCTGAGAAATTGCTAGTATAATCAAATATTGGAAGCCGAGTTATGCATATAATTTAAATCTGCTTTGGATTATATTGGTCAAGTCATTATATTACTGAAATTTTCTTTGCTAGTCCATGCAGCCCATTTATGATATTTAGGAAATGGATTCCTTTCCTTATTTTATGCTACTGATCTATATGGGGGATCAACCCTTTAATTTCTCAAATGCCATGAGAAATATAACTCCATTGCTCGAGAATGAAAATCCCGGAAGGTTACATTCTAATAGGTTAATGACCCTTTCTAGAAAAAATAGAAATCAAATAAGAAAAAAATATCAAAATATATTCTAGAACTGACTTTAAAATAAAAGAACCTTTTAAGGGAAAAAGTTATAGTAGTTGCTAGTTGACACAATTTGTAACATATATTCTAGAACCTTAAGATCTTGGGGCTATAGCATGCATTCAACTACATGCACTATAAAGCTTTAATTAGTGCTCATAATAACAATGATGTAGAAGTAATTGTGTGGTATTTTACTATTTTTGACAAATTGCACGATGCAAGAATTTGTCTTTATTTAAGTGCAAGCTACTTTGACGTATTGTAAGATGTATTATTAGGTACCTCTTTTCAGTCCTAACATAGATGCTTTGAATTTTTTACCTTTTGAGACATATATTGACTTTATTTTGCATGCTTATTAGCTATCTTGTTTTTTAAAAAAACTCCGGCATTTTACAACTTTTGACGACGGCTTCCAAGATTTATTTTCTGCTTACCAATGCTTATATCATTAAGTTGTAATTGAACAGACCAATGTTTTAAAACTTGGTTTCATTCCCATCGTAAATTTTTTGGTTTTAGTAGTTTCATTAGTTTACCTGATTTTGGGATTCAATTTGGATTGTGGTTTCAATTATTTTTTTATTATAAATACTACAAAAAATATTTATGTATGAAACAAAGTATTATCTCATTGGGATTTAAGCTAGTATTAAGCATGAAAATTAATGAGGCTTAATGATATAATTCTAAAACTTATGCAATTACTCCTCCCATACAAGTAATCTATGGTTTGATTTTTTTGAAAGTGGCAATACTTGATCGGGATTCATCCTTATCAAGAATATATCATTATCTACCATGATCGAATTTTCAAATGGGTCAGGAATTAGAACCCGAATTTGACCCGTCTGTTAAACGAGTTAGCCCGAACCCAAATTTTCAGGTTTGGGTTGTGGTTGGGGTTTCATGTCGTGTCATTAATTGACACCCCTAGGGTTCATATCAAATCATTTTTCTTGAGTGAACACATTCTACCACTATTATTAATTAAGGTTGCTTTAGAACATGCAAGTGTCAGATATAGGGTATACGTGAACCATAATTACCTTTTCCAAATCCTATGCATTAGTGGGAGCTCTATACATTGAATATGACCTCATTAATTGGTTAGATTTTAAATTGCATTGAATTCTTAATTTCATATGTTATACTCTTGGAAATCTACTATTAGATGCGACGCTCCTAATCACAATCAAATAGGGGCTTATGAGATGAGAACTTGAATAGTATAAATGGTTTACTTTGGCCTATTTTTTGTTTGTCCAAATTGCAAGGTATGTTAAGAAGATTTATCATCAGAATTAGTTGGAAATTTGTAAGTTGACAAGCTAAGTAACTAGTACCAAATGCACAACATTTGATCTTGACACTCCAAAGTTTTTTTTCTTTAATTTTGAAAGCAAAGTTTCCTTTAATTTATTAAGGCATCTCAAATTTTTTTGACTTTTGGCAGTTATCTAGAGATAATAGTTGCTTCTATAAAAGACTCAGTAATTCACACTGTACCTTCTGACAATTGGAAAGGCTCTCCGATGCAAAATATGAGTGATAAGGATTCACAGCATGAATTAGTCCAATCAGCATACAATTATCCGAGCAATGGCATTCCATGGTGGAATTCATGTGGACCACATATTTTGTTGTATCCAACCACCGCTAACTTATATGCCAGCATGAACACTCCGGTATCCAATCAGATAAAACAAGTTGAAAATCAGATGTTGGAGCAAGAATCATCATCTACACAGTCCAGTGGGAGTTCCCATGGTGAATTGTCAAAAGAGAGTGATGATAGCCCCAATGAATGGTGTCTGTCAGGACAATCTGGTTCAATTCAAGATAAGATAAATGACAAAGGTAACTTTCATCTTCTTCCATTGTTCGCTCTTTTAAGAAATAGCACTCTCATTTATTTTCGATTCTGATTTTTTCAAGGGTTTGAAATAAATGTTGTTGCGCTAGATTTGTTAGACAATTATACTAATTTAATTATTTCTTCCTTTCTTATCTTGTTGTACGTTAATTTTGCAACAGATTGCTAATGGTTCTTTGTTTTCAGGATGAAGGAAGTTAGGAATGTAATTCATTGTGAGTGTTGTAAACTTTTTAAAGCATGATTAGTGCATTGCATTTTTATCAAATTGTCTCAAGAATTTGAGTTGCTTATACACCTTGCATGGGGGCGTCATGCATATTATTTTGGCTTTTTTGGGTTTCATTGCACGTTTGCCATTGGTTAAGAATCTTGAAAGATTTAGTTGCTGTTTGGCCTCTTGTATTTAGAATTCAGGTCATTCTGAATACAATGTAAAGTAAATTCATTATATTAGAAATACTTCATGGTTTTTGGTTGTTATTAAAACAAATTCAATTGATTATAATCTGGTAAGCCAAGATACTATTGACTACATTCATGTGATGTTCATATAGATTTTGCATGATTTTACTTACACCATTAGCCACATATCACAACTTAGATCTATTACGATAAATAAATCAACCTTAACACTAGTCTCCGATATTTCTCTTTGATTGTTGGAATCTGATCAGGATAGATTGTTAGAAATTGATTTACCTTAATGGGAGTATAGATTGGTTCACAAGCACAGTTTTCAGTTTCAACCGATATATCTATTGTATAGGTCTATTGAGAGAGAAGCAATCCTTTCTTTGACCATGACAGTTCAATGCCCAGGAAGCCTTTAGAGTTCCCAAATTATTGTTTTCATTGTTCCTTAGCCAAATAGTTCTAATAGCTCTTTCTCACATTCTCACTAGAGTTATTACCTGTATTAATCATGTCATTGACATAAATAATAGGTAGAGTAATATCATCACTATTTTTTTATAGAATAGTGTGATCTGCTAAAGCGTTCTTAAAATCAGATTTCTTTATGAAGTAGCTTAACCTGCCAAAATCATGCCATTGGCAACTGTTGTAGCACATACTGGGCATTCTTCAGCTTGCATACTCTATACCTAATATATACTGGGCATTCTTCAGCTTGCATACTCTATACCTCTTTTTGGTATAAATTCTGTTTGAGGATCCATATACACATATTACAACAGATTATTATGCAGGAATATATATTCTTCACATCAAATTGTCTTAATGATCAATCTAGATTAATTGGAATAGAGAGTATGAATCTTACATTATTCATTTGTGACGTATAAGGAAAGGTCTTATGATAGTCAATTTCATATGTTGGATCCCTTGTTCCCGTCAATAGTTGTATTAAACTTGTATTTCATCCAAAAAATCCACTTTCATCCAAATGCCTTTTTTTACGGTGGCAATTCAACTTTCTTCCGAATAGAGTTCTTATTGGAGAGCTTCATTGACTATAGCAAACTTTCACTTAGGATCTTCGAAGGTTTCCTAAAAATGACTATGAATATGCTCTTAAGACTATTGAAGGAAAATTTTTGGCTGAGTCTTGGACATATGATGGTGAGATACAAAATAAGATCTTGAATAAACAACATTAGAAGATGATTTGGAGAAATTTAATTTATTGTGCTCTTTTCGATTAAGAAGAGGGCATCTCCTACCATCATGTGGCTTTCAAGATTACAAGATCAATTGTTTGAGTTGAGATTTTAGGCAAAGAAATATACACGTTAGGGTTAATCTCAAAAGAGTCATATTATCATCAAGAGGGGTATTGGAGTTTGGAGGGGCATCATATTATCATACTTTTTTCTCCTTACGTAGTATTTTTTAACATATCTTTCACCCCCTCTCACTTCTTTCTTAAATATTAGATTCAACAACAATAAGTGTTCAAGCTCTTCCCTTTTTTTCTAAATTATATGAACCCCTTGCCTAAAATCGAAAACAATTAAAATGGTTCATTTTCCTTTATTAATCTTTTCCTCTAAAGAGGAGTAAAAAAAAAAAAATCTCCTGAAAAATAAGGCTCATATTCATAAAAGTGAACAATCGTGGACATAAGATTTTCATGCAAGAGGATGAGTTTATTATAGCGCTTTTAAGAATTTCAATTAGCAAGGGAGACACATGTACAACCAAATACCTTAGGGCAAAGATCTAAGACATAATGAATGGTATGAAATTTTTGCAAAATCCTCAATGGTGTTTGATAGTAGATGGTGTGAGCATGCATTCAATTTGTAAAGAAGACAATGATCATGGTAACTGCTATTATATGATCATGGTAACTGCATTCAATTTGTAAAGAAGACAATGATCATGGTGTTTGATAGTAGATGGTGTGAGCATGCATTCAAGATATATATGTACACATGCTATTAATTAAAATCAAAATTTATTTTTATTTATACTTAAATTCATTTGCTCAATATTTCATCACTTTAAATCAAGCTGGAATCTTTACAATACAACTAATAATTTAATGTTATTTTTATTATTTTTTAATATCCTATTTAATATTAAGAGTTTTTAACTAGTTTAGTAGTACTATCATATATGCGAGTGCACACTGACTCACACTACATACTAAACATTACACATAGATATACACATTACATACCACATACATATGTATACTGACGGCTGCTTAGGCACAAGTTGACAAAAATAAATCAGATTCAAAGACATGCAAATCTCTCACTATAATAAGCTAATACCAAATCTTTGAGGCATATTTTATTTTAATTGTTTGGATTCGAGTGTTAGACATTTGCATCTAACATTTACTTTAGATGCAAAGACAATATAACTCGACTAAGTGATTAAAGTTGTTGGTGGCATATTTTAATATTATTACTTATGGGAAAATTCTATAAGATAGTGGTGGGACCTACAATGTTTTATGACGTAGAATGTTGGTCGTTAAAAGATAAGCATAAAATTAAGTATTACAAAGATGAGGATGCTCAGGTGGATGAGTGGCTTCATTCATTGGGATAGAATGAGAAGCAACTAAAGCAAGTATATACGTGAAAAGGTTGGAGCAACTCCAATGGCAAATAAAGTTAGAGAGAGTCGTCTTAGATGGTTTGGTCACATAAAACGTCGGCCTTCCGATGACCCGGTTAAGTACATGTATTAGATTTGGTATATACTCTATATTAAGAAAGGTAGAGGCAGACTTAAAAAGACTTAGTTAGAAAGTATTAGAAATGACAATTTTTATTAGATATAAATGAGAATCTGACTCTTAACAGGACACAATGAAAAAAAAAAAAGATTCATGTAGCCAACCCCACGTAGTGGGATAAATGCTTGATGTAGTGGGATAAATGCTTGATGCTGTTGTTATTGTTGTTGTACTTATTATATAAACCCACACACCTTGAATGCATGTACTAATAAGCTAACATTAAATCTTTTGACGCATTAAAGTGTCTTATGATATTCCTAATGGGGCTATTTTGCATTGCAAATATGAGCTAGAGTGATGTGAAACGTAAATGCCATATAAGGTGTGTGGGTTTATGCTGTTGTTATTGCCTAGGTGGCAAGATTAATTAAAGCCCAAATTAATTTGGGGAGAGAGAATGGAAATATGAAATTAAGGAGTAATTAAAGCTAATTCAAATTCAAATTTTAAATTTGAATTGTCATTAATTGGGAGGATTAAATGATTAATTGATTTAAATCTGAAATTAAATTTCAGATTTAAATTAATGGCTATTGGCTTAATTGGAGGGACGAATTTAAGGAGTAATTAATGCTAATTCAAATTCAAATTTTGACTTTGAATTGTAGCCTCTCCTAATTAAGAAATTTCTTTATTCCAAGGAGGAAAAGAGGGGGAGGTGGGGGTTGGTGGGCGTCGGCCCAAGGGATGGCCGGCGGGTGAATTTCTGGACGGGCCAACAGGGCCGGCGGCAAGGAGAACTTGGGGAGGAAAAGCCCGAGCTTGGTAGAGGATGAGAAGTTTGGGGAAATCTAGGAATTTCTAACCTCACGCTCTTAAACTTCAAGATCTCAAAGGAGATTGTAGGGATGTCGGAACTCACACAGAGATCCACGAAACTCTCCTCAAGAACTCACAAAGAGATCTTGAGAATCTCGGAACTCACAAAGAGATCTTGAGAATCTCGGAACTCACAAAGAGATCCGCGAAACTCTCCTCAAGAACTCACAAAGAGATCTTGAGAATCTC
>NW_021319121.1:1118686-1125330 GCF_001605985.2 Dendrobium catenatum | reverse complement strand
TGAGCTCCACCACACATCATTCAGACTGATACTCAACCTAGTTCCGTAGGAAAGAGAGAAAAGGTCTCAAGGTGAACAACTCCGTATTAATCGTGGGATTCCATTTACTAGCTTTTAACTTTATGTTTTCCTTTGTATTTGCTTAAATAGTTTGGTTCTCTCCTTGTAATTCCTTTGCCTAAACAAAGTGAAACACTACGAATTCTTGTAACCAAATTCAATTTGAAACATGATTATATAATTGGTTGAGCTAGTGTTTAAATCTTCTTTTAATCTTGTGTAACTCAAGTTTGCATCACATCATAGAGTGCTAGACACATTGCATTGAAATAAAAATGAATGAGTAAATATAATAGAAGGTAGAAGTTATTTATATAAAAATAGCAAGTCTTTAAAATTTCATGTAAATTGAGATCCTCCAATTACCTAAAAAAATTGGGGTAAATTGGACTTGATTGATCATCTATGGTATTAATTAAATAAATTATAACCCTACTTCCCTAAAGTTGGATTCAATTGATTTTGATTAGTTGAGGAAGGTTCAATCGCCATTGTCTAATGATCCATTTGGTCGGCTATAGCTTTATGTAAAAGTTGCTATAAAATTGTTGTGGAGAAGTGCATTTTTTTTTTAAATTGTGGATATGTCACCTTTTCCTTTTTGAGTTTATCAACTAATTTTTTTTAATACGAGAAGAAGAGATGCAAAAATTAAATAAACTGTTGATTGTACTGAATTTTTTTTTTTCGTTGATCTTAGTACTTCTAAAAGGAGTAAAAACACTAAGATATCTAATGGCTTCTCCAACATTTCTAATGGACTAACAATTAAAGAGTAGATGAAAATACCCATGATCAAAATTATTTTTACAGAGTCTCAAAATAAGCTTTACACATGCCCTTGCAAAGAATTTTTCTCAAGTAAAAAAAGCGCCACAGAACGAATTAGAAGAGGGCAATAGATTTTCAAATTCAATCAATTGATCCGGCTGAAATGCCAACATGCATGAAAAGGGAATAAACGAACTTCATGCTAAATATTCCACCAAAGGCAATTAGTTTCATCTTTAGCTGTGTTAACATATATTGTAGCAAGTAGATCAATTAACTCCTCCAAATCTGTTCTAAACTAGAATGGATACTTTTTTTTCTATGGATGCACCATCTTGTAGTATTAGAATTCTGAGATTTTACGTTGCACTTTATCCAACAACCAAGTATCCCTTTAGAATCCAACGAAAGTGCCATTATTGACTTTTAAGCTACATTAACAAAAAAGGGCTCAGAAACTCTAATAACACTCTTGATAAAATTAGAACCATTGTGATGCTTCTTCCACTGAAAATTAAATATATTTTTCCTTCTCAAATATTTGCCTTGAATGGCTGTATCCCTGATGAAAAAAATATTCCTTGGATAGATTTCTAGATTCGATAACCTAGGCTTAAATCTAAAATAAGGTGCTTCTAATTTTTTAGGTCTGCACAAAGAATTCCATTTAATTAAATTTAGGCAACTTCCCTCGCAATTATTTCAAAAGAAATTTCCTCAAAAAGCTTAACTCTCCTAGTCCCCCAATTAGGAGTTGAAACATGGAGAAATGGAAGGCAACACGATCAACACCGAGTATATAATAACTCTACCATGGACCCTTTGATATTTGCCTTTCCAATTATTCAACTTCTGACTGATTTTGTCGATAAGAGATAACCAGGACTTATGGATTTGTTTAGAACCAAGTGAAATACCAAGATGTTTGGAAGGAAACTTGTGCAAAGAACAACCCCAAATAAAAAACAATATCATTCCCTGTTACCATTCAATTTTCTCGAAAAAAACAACTAAGATCATTAATTTAAGACCAAAATTACCTTCATAGACTTACAAAATCAGTTTGAGATAACTAGTTTATTGAAAACTTGCCTCATAAAAAATAAGAATATTATCTGTAAATTGAATCCTATTGATAGGATAATCCTTCTAGTTGTATTTACACACATCAACCGTCCATTATTAGTCATTGATAAAATGAATTTGTGAAGAACATATCAATGGTAACGAAAAGGAGAGGCAATCATAACCCCCTTTAATATTTAATTCGATTGCTCAATTCCCCTTAGCCAATGGTGGAAGCATTAGCATGCAACAATTCTTATTAGTGCTATAAACCTTTTTTTTAAAATTATGTACTACATTATCTATAATTGGTATACATGTCCCTTTAAGCTTCTTTCTCCTTGATTATCCTATTTGCTTCGACTATTTAAATTTTCTTTCACTCTAGGTGATGAACATGCTCGTGAGAAATTCAAAGAGGGTCAGACAAAACCGGTTTTCCTGGAAGGGAAATCACAAGTTTTCTTCAGACCTACAAAATTTGATTCTAGCCAGTCTCTTGTAAGTTTTTGATATATTGCTGGCTTTGATTGAGACCTACGCTTTTCATCTATATACAAAGGTTGTCTTTCATCATCTATTGATGCTGCATACATCCCATATACATAAGTGGATTCAGCCTTGAAATTCATCTTTTTTAATTCTTCCTGTTTTTCCTTGCAGTCTTATGTTCCATATGCTTATGCTGACACACAGTACACGGGAGGCTTGGCTGCTTATGGTTCTCATGCTGTTGTGAGTTCTACTTTCCACGTTCTTCTGAATGTTCACCATAATTTCTTGTGGCAATATGATGCAGGCAAGCCATACCCATACTTGGGCAATTAAAAGGTGGGCTGAAATTAACTAAATGGGCTTGGCCCATTTTGCTTGGTGCTTGGTATTTAGTGTGGTGTAGTTAACTGGAGATGGCTTTTTGGATTCCTGAACCGTGAATTCCCCTTTGTGACTCTTTGGTTTGCTCCCTGGCTGTGTTCCCGTGGCTTCTCTTTCCAGGTTTCTGTGTTGGCTCTTTGGGTCCCTTCCCTTGCTGCTTTCCCATGAATTCGTCTACCCGTTTCATGTGCTGATTTTTGGAAATTGTTTTGTGTTGCCTGCTCTTTTCCCGTGGCTACTTTTCTCTGTTTTTGTGAGCCTTTTCAGCTGCTGTTTTGAAGTGAATGTTGGTTGTTTTGGTGCTGTTTTTGGACAACCTCTTGACCTTCAATTTTCTCTCTTTTAATTGGTTTTAATTTAATTAGGGTAATTATGGGCTGTTTGTCTGACGTCTTTTCTCCTATAAATAAACGGTGTTTTGTATGTTTGAAAGAGATGATATGTAAGTGATTTTTGGAATAGAAAGCATGGTTTTGTTGGAAAAACTTGCGAGCTTGTTCCACTTCTTCTTCTACTTCTTGGGAAGGCTTGAGAGCTTCTCCGCTCTTCGTCTCGGCTTCTAATCTCATTCTTCTTCCCGCAAGTGTCCACCCCACTTGTATCTTTCTTCTCAACGAATGCAAGCTCCTTTATGTGTTTTTATTTTGTGTAAGCATCAAAGTTTGTAAGTCTTTTTATCTTATAAAAAGTTGTAGTTTGTTGTATTTTTCATATTTTTGTGTATTTTCTTTATCCTAGGAAGCATGTGTTTTGCTTGCAAAAATTTGGGGCTTTTCCTAAATTTTTGCTTGCATCAATTTGGTATCAAAGCAAGTTAGTATATCATAGATTTTGGTGTCAAGTTAGATGTCATGTGAGTTTTGTTTGTGAGTCATGTTAGTTTTAATTATAAGTTTTGTTGAGTCTTGGTTGTATCCATTAATTGGTTGCTCTTGAAGATGTATGTGTACAAGATCCTTTGCCTCGTAAAAAAAGTCTAAAACAACCTCATTGGGAGATGAGCTTTCAACCGGAGGAGAATTGATGCAGGCAAGTCATACCCATATTTGGGCAATTAAAAGGTGGGCTGAAATTTACTAAATGGGCTTGGCCCATTTTGCTTGGTGCTTGATATTTAGTGTGTTGTAGTTAATTAGAGATGGCTTTTTGGATTCCTGAACCGTGAATTCCCTTGTGTGCCTTTTCGGTTTGCTCCCTGGCTGTGTTCCCGTGGCTTATCCTTCCAGGTTTCTGTGTCGGCTCTTTGGGTCCCTCCCTGGCTGCTTTCCCGTGAATTCTCTTATCCGTTTCTTGTGCTGATTTTTGAAAATTGTTGTGTTGCCTGCTCTTTTCCCGTGGCTGCTTTTCTCTTTTTTTGTGAGCCTTTTCAGCTGCTGTTTTGAAGTGAATGTTGGTTGTTTAGGTGCTGTTTTTGGATAGACCCTATTGATTTAAAGTAAAATACTCACATTTAGTGTTATGTCTACAACTTGTAATTTCGTTCGGTAGATATCATTATAATTATTACCAAGCAATGTCAACCTGGTCTTGCCAATTGTTAATCATCGTTCCAAACCTGTTGACAATTGGTTTTCAGATCTTATTGGTGTAAAATGTTATAATATATTGTCATGTCTACAACTTGTCCGGTGGAAGATAAGATTAGAGAGAGTCGCCTTAGATGGTTTGGTCACATTAAACGGATGCCTTCCGATGACCCGGTTAGGAAAGTTGAGGTATTAGTCTATTAGATTTTACTTATGTTAAGAAAGGTAGAGGTAGTCCTAAAAAGACTTGGTTAGAAAATATTAGAAACGGTCTTTCTTTATTAGATTTAAATGAGAATTTGGCTTTTAACAGGACGATGGCGAAAAAGGATTCATGTAGCCGACCCCACGTGGTGGGACAAATGCTTGATGTTGTTGTTGTTGTTGTTGTTTTCTACAACTTGTAGTTAGGCATGTTAGATTGCATTATAATATTATAAACAATGTAAATCTGGTCCCGCCAACAATAGCCATTCCTATCAAGTACTTCTGTATGCGCAAAGCCTCAGACCTCTCCAGGCTCAATGTCATAGGCTGCTTTTCTGCTTAGAGTTGGGCTTCGTTTGGGATGGCTTTCTTGCTGCTTCTTAAAGCAGCTTTTTAGTTCAATAATTAAAATTTTTGTTCTAGAAAGCTGCATTAAGAAGCAATAAGAAAGACGTCCCAAACGAAACATTGGAGTGCTAGCGCCCCTTTCTTCGTTATCAAAAATGAGTTCTACTGCACCATATTCATGCTAACTATAATGTTATCTATCTGCATGATCAGGTTCATCCTCAAATGATTGGTATGCCACCTTCACGTTTTGCGTTGCCTGTTCAGCCTTCAGGGGAAGAACCTATATATGTTAATGCTAAGCAATACCATGCCATCCTCCGTAGACGAGAGCACCGCGCAAAGTTAGAGTCTCAAAGCAAAACTGTGAAAACCCGCAAGGTAAAATTCGACGGAGTTACTGTTGTGGAACCTTAAATATGCAACTTAAAATATTTTTTGTTGCTTTTCAGCCATATCTTCATGAATCTCGGCACCAGCATGCCATGAAGAGGGCAAGAGGAATCGGTGGAAGATTCCTGAACACCAAGAAACCTCAGGAGCAACAGTCACAGCTTTCTTCAAAAACTGCAGAAGTCCAACATTTGGCAAGCTCCGGAGACCGTCACGCCGGCAGAACGATTGGCCTGTCGAACTCTATTTCCGCCGCACCGATATGCCCGAAAATAACAAGTGTTTCTAACAGTGGGGGACCTAGGGGCATCTTCCAGTCTCAGCACCATTTTGGCTTCTCCTCCTCTGATCGCCAATCTCAGTTCCAAAGGAACATTCATGAAGGTTATGATGGCCTCTTCAACAATGGACCGAAGCCGGCGGTGCCGGTTAACAGGTAGAAATGGAGGTCCTCATTGCAGCAAATTGCGGCAACTCATCCTTGGCTTTTGTGTTCTTTCTCGATGAAAGACTTATTCTGAGAATGTATAATGAACCATACAAAATTAAGCTAGAAAATGGCTGTGTAGATGTTCAGAAATGTTGTGTTTGGAAGATGGTTGTGTTTAAAACTTGATAGCAGGTTTTATTATATTATGTTGCTCCATCTCTAATATTTTGTAATGGTTAGATTGACACTTTTATTAACTTTGTGTTTTGCCTTTCCAAAATTGAAGCAAAGGGACTCTTTCTTTGATTGTTTGGCTGCAGGTAAGAAGATTTGTTATATCTTCAAATATCCTTCAAATCTATTAAGGTTTCGTGTGATATAGTTTTTTTTTTATTGCGTCTTAAAATAATTTTTCAGTATAAAAATTTAGTAATAAGAAAGATATCTCAAATGAAATTTAAATCTCTATATTCGATTTTCGGGTCAAAATAGGGTAAAAATGAGCCAATCTCGAGTTTTCGAGTCAAATAGGAGTTTGTGTCAATTTCGGGCTGTTGGGTCAACCCGAACCTGACCCGATTTTTAAAATGGATTGATATGTTGAACTTGAACCCAACCCGATTTTTAAAATGGGTTGATATGTTGATTTGTAAGTTATTTAAATAAGCTAAATATAGTATAAAAGCAAATCAAATGAGGCTTAGTTTGGATCAGTTTTTTTACTATTTCAAATAATTTTTTCGTGGTTAAAAATTTTTATATCAAAAATTTATTTTAAAAAATAGTAAGAAAGCTGTCTAACTGAACTTTGAATTCTACTTTAAAATTGATTTGCGATGGCTTTATATATTTATAAAGATTGAAGGTTTATGTCTTCATGGTTCATGAGCTGGAACAAATAACACATACAGATAATGAGGTACATTCGAGTTTTTGCTTTTGAGCTAGAAGAAAACCTGGAGCTCAAC
>NW_021319121.1:1108897-1118577 GCF_001605985.2 Dendrobium catenatum | reverse complement strand
TGTACTATTTGTACTAAAACTCCGTTTTAGAAAGCAATAAAAAAACTGTCCCAAACGAAGCCTAAGGCTTCAAAATTTATTTTAAAAAATAATAAGAAAGCTGTCTTTGCGATGGCTTTATATATTTATAAAGATTGAAGGTTTATGTCTTCATGGTTCGTGAGCTGGAACAAGTAACACATACAGATAATGAGTTTTTGCTTTTGAGCTAGAAGAAAACCTGGAGCTCAACCAACCTAATGACTAAGGCTTTAATTGGGACGATTTTTTTATTGCTTCTTAAAGCAATTCTTTGTACTAAAAAATTGCTTTAAGAAGCAATAAGAAAGCCGTCACAAACGAAGCCTAAGAAACTAATGCTTAATTTCAGATTTGATAGAATCTAATTATAAATTAACATTAGTTTAAGCCTTAACAAAATTTCTTCAAATTACTCAAATATAACGATTTTATTTTCACGCTTAAACTGAGTGAAAATAATAATAATAAATGTATTTCATATTTACAAAATTTTCATTAAAAAAATGGATTCTGTAAATTGATATAGGCTCTACTTGGAAGATAAGATGGATACACAAGAATAATAGAGTGATTAGCCTGAATTGACAAATCAGAAGGAAATTTGGACATCTACAGGCATTATTTGTATGTTTACAATTTAAGGTTTTGTTTGGGATGACTTTCTTACTGCTTCTCAAAACAATTTTCTAGAATAAAATTTAAAATTTTATACAAGAAAACTGTTTTAAGAAGCAGTAAGAAAACCGTCCCAAACAAAACATAAATTTAAAATAAAATAGATGAAATATAGCACCCACCACTCAATAAGAACAAATAGAAGAGAATTTTCCAAATGATTGAGATAATACTAATAATAATGATAAGTATTGCCAAACCTTTCTATTTGCAAAGATACCATAAAATCCTTCAAAATACATTAAAAACAATGTGCTTAACTTTTGTGACCTTATTCCTCTTATTTGACTTTGGCTTCGTTTGGGATGAATTTTTTTACTATTTTTTAAAATAATTTTTATGTACAAAATTTTTAATTTTTATATTAAAAAGCTCTTTTAAGAATCAGTAGAAAGCCATCCCAAACGAAGCCTTAATGTCAAGAAGATATCACTATAGAAGAGGTTTATATGATAAAATAATTAATGAAAAAATATATATAGAAAGCAAAGGAAAGCTTCAAAGGGGCATATGACCAAGTGTTGATTACATGAGCTTGATTTAATTATAATAATTTTATGTTAATATCAAAAAAATTAAGTATTTTTAGTTGGGTTAATTAATTATAGTTTATATGATATAATAATTAATGAAAAATATATATAGAAAGCAAAGGAAAGTTTCAAAGGGGCATATGACCAAGTGTTGATTACATGAGCTTGATTTAATTATAATAATTTTATGTTAATAAAAAAAAAATTAAGTATTTTTAGTTGGGTTAATTAATTATAAGCATTTTTTTTTCAATTTATTTGATTAAGATCTAACTAAGATTTTAATAATGATAAACACAAGCAAGGATAAATTAAATTATGGTTAAATTTATTTAAAATATCTTATGTTAAAAAAAATTTAAAAAAAATTAAGATTTTTTTTAACTTGATTTTGCAAATATTGCAATTATTCAAATTTATTCAATATATGAAATTGTATTATTAATTTTATGATTAGAAATCATATGCTTCAAATGATCAACATGAATCTCTTTGACCACCTAAGCTTTGTTTGGAATGGTTTTACTATTGCTTTCTAAAACAATTTCTAGTACAAAAGTTTTTAGAATTAAAATTTTTGTCTAAAAAGCTAATTTAAAAAACACTAAGAAGGTCGTCCCAAGCAAAACCTTAGTAGTATTCATATTTATTTGATTCAAAATTTGCTGATTATAATATTCTATGATAATTGTGTTAATTATATTATTATACACTTAATTAAGGATTATAAGTTTAATAATTATTTGATTAAATCCCTTAATTATGTTGTCTTTATCTTATAAAGTTTACTTACCTCCAAATGTTTCATACATTTTTATTAAATTTACTGACTAATCTTATTCAAGCTTAATTAGGTTAATTGAATAACTATTTTATGTTAATGAACTTGGGTTTAATTTCTATTTCATTGAATTCACTAAATTCTTTAGATGCACCTTAATATATAATATCATATATTTATTTTTTTAATTTTAGAAATGCCCATAAATATGCATTTTTAGAGTTTTATAGAAGAAACTTAAAACGTTCATCAAGACAAAAGCTCATTGATTCCACATTGTTGCAACTTTTTTTCAGGATTCATTTGGGACAGCTTCTATTATTTTTTAAAGTAACTTTCTACTATAAAAATGTTTTGAAAAAGAAATTTTTATGTTAACAAACTGCTTTAAAAAGCAATGAGAAAGCTGTCTCAAATGAAACCTAACCTCCCTGGGAAAGTAATTTTACTTGGCATTTGGTACAATTTAGCATAGAGTTGCTTAATTTTTGCTTGCCTTACACCACCAAAGTTTTAAAGAATTTTCGAATATAAGGATTTGAGTTTGCCTCACCAGTTAGGAAATGTTTAACAGTTGTGCTGGTTGGGTGAAGGAGAGTACATTAGGTTTGAAGGCTACTTCATCAACTAGATGAGGGCTTCTCTGCCATAAAAATGTGCCTAGTGAATCCTAAGCAACAGGGTGTTTGGATGTGGATCTAGCCGTTTGGAGTCGAATCACACACAAATCTATGTCCATTATCCTTATAGCATATTCCTTGTATATTTGATTTATACAGTTGCTTGTGAATGATTACTCGGCGATTCAGGCTTTTGTTTGAGAAAGCTTCGTTGGTGCTTTCTATAGCAGTTTTCTAGTATAAAATATTGAGTTTTTACTAAAAAAACTGTTTTAGAAAGCAATAAAAAAGTTGTCCCAAACGAAACCTCAAAGTGCTTCAAGCATAACAGGTCCTTTTGTAGAGGGAATCATTAATTTTGTGATTGATATTTACTTGATCTCAATTGTAATCATCACATATTTTTGTGTGTGGACACTTGTTTTGTTGCATTGGTGCTTGGCTATTTATATGATTTAGAGCTTGGATGGTTGAGCTAATCATTACATTTTGCTTACTGGTTCAATGCTCACTCATATCATCACATCATAGTCAACACCATTGTGAACTTCTATGTTTTTATTGAAAGTTGAGTTGTGCTGATCTTGATCAAGTTATACATCGATTTTAGTTCTTGTCCTCTATTCAGTTTTATATTAGCACAACCTATCCAACAATTTACACTAGCGTGGTGTCACAATTGTAATTTTGATTTATTTGGATAAAAGTTTGTGCTAGCTTGAATAAATATCACATTATCTATATTATGCTTAATATTGATCATCCACTCTCAGAGTCGTCTTAGATGATTTGGTCACATAAAACGGCAGCCTTCCGATGACCCGGTTAGGATAGTAGATGTATTAGATTTGACTTATGTTAAGAAAGATAGGATTGATGTTGTTGTACTGATCCTCTCTCTAGCCATATACACTTCTTATATACCTTGCCACTCATATTTGTACACAGTTCACCTGTTATATACTACAATTAAATTGATTTATGCTATATGGATTTGAGTGTTGGCAATTAAATTCATTAATAGCTAAATTGAACGTGATAGAAATGAGAATTTTAATATGAATGTGTGGCGAATTTAGGATTGATAGATTACGGAATGATTATATTAAAAAGAAGGCATGAATAGGATCTAATGATATAGTGAAAAATAGGCTTTAGAAGGTTTAAAAATGTACAAAAAATGTAGAAAATACACTATAAAATGGGTGTATAAAAAGTTAATGTCGATGGGTTATGACGGAACGGGATAGATCAAATACAATGTGGATAGAAGGTGTGCAAAAAAAAAAATTATGTAGAAGAGGTTTAATAGCCAAAGAAGCACACATCAAGACTGAGCCAAAACCAAAATGTTCAGAAAAGGCTCTCTCTTAAAAGTTACATTGTTTGTTATATCTGTTTATTGCATTTAAATTTACATTGCATACTAGGTATGTATCAAAATTTCTAGACACTAAAGTATCATATAAAATATTTTGATATCACAACAAGGCATTAGATTTAAATTCATAGCACATGCAATGAATTGTTGCAGGTTTCTAAGTTTGGTTCTATACGGTAGGAAATCTCCCAATCCGTGCTCGATTCCCCTCGAGCGGTAACGCCTCTTAAGTGGGGTCCAATCAAGTGCGGGCTAGTTGGTTTCTGGGGTGGGGTGCCTATTCTAGGTCAGCCATGGATTTGTAATGCTGCCAAGCCCCCTTTCAGAGGGTGACATCCGGTGGATACCCCGTTCAAATAAAAAAAATAAAAATAAAAAAGGTTATGGATTACCTCTAAGAGACTACGAATGCTTCTATGAAAGTGCAAAAGCAAAGAAGAAAAATGAAAATAGGCAGATGCAGAATAACATTAGATAGCTGAAGTTATGGTGAGAAAACATACCATTATTTACACATGTGAGCAATACATGTATTTGAGAAATACAAGACTTCCATAATTCAAATAGAAGATCCAGACCTAAGCAATCTCTCAAGCTTCTCTGCTTTCACATAGTCTTTCTCTGTAAGTGGTCCAGCAGGAAATGCAGTTATCTCAACAACCAGGTGAGGTGTGGGGAGCTCATCAAAGAGGGCTCTTACATTGTTGCAACATACACTTTCTCCATGAGCGCTCTCTCTTCTTATTCGACAACCCTGAACACCCTCACCGATTAGCAACAAAAACCAGTAATGAGCATCAGATATTAAACTGGGAAGCCAAATTCTGCATGACTAATACGAACAAACAATATTTATAACTAGAAACAATAATTTCTCTTATACTTCTCTGCCAATGTTTGGTTTATTGCAGGCCATGAAATGCTAATGGAAGTGTGAGAAGCATTTTTGATTAAGTGATAAAAAACTAAGAATAACTAAGGCTCCGTTTGGGACGGCTTTCTTCATGCTTCTTAAAGCAGCTTTTTAGTACAAAAATTAAATTTTTTGTACTAGAAAGTCGCTTTAAAAAGCAATAAGAAAACCGTCCCAAATGAAGCCTAAGATTGACAAATTACCTTGTGTGAGGTGGCATCTGTGAAATGATCATCCTCCGAAAGCAAAGAGGCTATGTTTTGGAGAAGGCGTCTACCTTCAGCCGTAGATGGCACCCTATAGCTTCTCTTCAAGGTGCCCTTTGTTGTAGGATGCCACTTACTGACAAGTTTCCTTCTGTCCCTTGCTTCTTTTTCATCTGTGTAAAAAGAATCTTGAATATGTTGAGTTCTATAAATTTACCACTTTTTCCCTCAATCTCTACCACAATTTTCATTTTTAAACACTAATGAAAATGCCAAATTTCCCACTAAAATATTTTTAATTCCACTTCAAATAAGCAGTGTCTCTTCAATGGATTATTATTCAACGTTTAAGCTCACAAGAATATTACAAGAAGATCAAATCACATGAAACAACAATGGCAATGGAGAATCTTAAATCCTCATGCCATTACCCGGTGTTATTTTAAGAATGATTACAGTCCACCAGGCATGTCATGGTAGTTTCTTCGAGCAAAGTAAAAAAATAATAATAAAGTCCAACAATGCAACTAAGGCTTCGCTTGGGACGGCTTTTGTTGGGAATTCTAGGAGGAATCTTCAGAGCTCTTGAGCTTCTTGTAAGAGAGAGGGAGAAGTGAGGAGAGGGAAGAGAGCACAAAATTTAGGAGAAAAATTTATCCTAATGCTTTATTCAAAATTTTCCCAAATTATACATCAACCTATACACTTTATTTAAAGAGATTTATATGAATAAGATGTAAATGCAAAACTTAGACCAACACCCAATAGCTTTCTTATTGTTTCTTAAAGTAGCTTTTTAGTTAAAAAATCTAGAAAGCTGCTTTAAGAAGTAGTAAGAAAGCCATCCCAAATGAAACCTAAGATACGGATTTTAAATCTGATGCAGTGATGAGATTTCAAAGTTTAGTTTTCTCTTCAATTCATCGAATATTGAAACTCATAAATCTTGCATGAGAATTCACAAAGCCGAAATTAGCTAAACAAATAAAACATTGGCAAAAAATAGCAGTATAAAGTTTTGTTTCTCTTCAATTCACCTAAAACCCATCATCATAGTGATTACCCTTATCCCAAATATCTTTGGAAGGCTTCATAAACTCTCCATTCATCCTAGTTAAGTATTGCATGAAGTGTTAAATTCATTTCACACAAATCATTGCTCACAATTTCTTCAAAAACCTAAAACTGAAAGTTTTGAACTAGAATATGCTAGGCCTATTTCAAACAACAACACAAATCAAGCAAAATTCATCTCACACACAACAGGCATTAGTAAATAAAGATAACCCACACTAGAGTTTCTCTTGCTCCATCTTCTAGCAACAAAAACTAACCAAATTAGACAAGAACAATTTATGCATTAGTAATGAAAGAGATCACCAAATCTACTTTTTTTTCTTCATCCTCTTAATACAAAAACTTAACAAAACAGCCAAAAGTAGCTTAAAAATTAGTGAATTTGTGTTTAGAAGGGAAAATGAGCAGAAGGCCAACAAACCTGATCTGATGCCCTGGAGGCTCTCAATCCATTTGGAAAACCCCAAATCATCACCATCCAATCCTAACAACCAAATATTCAATAAAAATCAAGAACTCGCCAAAAAAATTATAAAACAAGAAAGAGTCATAACAAAACTGTCAAAAAGATTAAACCGGAAGAGATAAAAGGGTTTGATGCCGAGCCAGCGAGACCAGCCTTAAGGAGAGCGTAGAAGACGCAAAGTCTCCCAGCCCAGAGCACAGGGCTCTCAAGCAAATAGGAAGATATCACCCTCACCCTCCTCTTTCTTCCACCGTCCGCTGCCCTAATATGGAAGTCTCTAAGCGATGCAAGGCTCTGAGAGGAAGGAAGGAAAGGGCTTTTAGTGACAGAAAGCTTCCTTCCATTGACATGGAAGCATTGGAAGGGTAGAGCTGGTGGGAGATATGAGGAATGGAGGATATACAGACGCATGGCCGGGTAACTTGGTTGTTTTCAGCAGCTTAAAGAAAAAGATGACTCCTTTCAGTGTCCTTTCGTTTGGCTGACCCCAGAATTTATGCAGGCTGCAGATAACGTAATTAATAAATTATTGCAGATTGAAGAGAGAAACTTGGCTTCAACAGAGCTGGAGAACTGCAAAGGGTTCGAGTAAAAGGGGTTGACTTACACTGCTCTCATTGGCCTATTGGTTAAGAGTTTGACTTCCAACTAAGAGATTCAGGGTTCGAGTCTATGTGTATGCGTTGTGTGTGTGAGTTTGCCTTAAATGACCTAAATGTCCAAAAAAAGGGGTTGACTTCATTCTGCTGGTTTGGGTCATGTGACTACATTTGATTTTCTTCCGATTAAATGTGGCGAGCAGAAAGAGAATGGATAAAGCCCAAATCAACTCAATCAATCATATCCATTGATGTTTAGTTTGGTTGATAGATGAGTATGATTGAGAACTCCCAACCAGTGCTCAATTACTTCAAGCAGCAGATCCTCTTAAGTGTGGCCCAATCAAGTATGGGTCATGAGATTTCTGAGGTGGGTGCCTCTTCTAAGTCAGTTGAGAATTAGTCACGCCGTCAAGCGCCCTTTCGAATGTGGCAATGAGTGGATACCCAATTCAAAAAAGAAGAAGAAAAAAATCCAATCAATTATGTAGATTTGTGGATTATGAGTAAATGCAATATAAATATTACTTAGAATATAAAGTATGAAATTAATTTTATAAACAAAATTATAAATAGACTTTTATATGAAATATATAAATAGCTATCAAAAAGCTTTGAATTATTTCCGATTTTAAATAATAATATTCAATTACAGATTTTCAATAGCATCAGCTGAAAATTATTAGTTTACAATAATAATAATAATTTTCAATTAACCTTTTTCAATAATATTTTCTTATGAAATATATAAATAGTCATCAGTTGTTTCTCAATTACATTTAATTACTTTATTTTTTTAAGTTTTAATTATTTTTATAGCTATCATTTTTATTTAGTATTTCATATAATAACATTTTTTAAGTTTAGATCATAATAAATCATATAATGAATAATTAAAATTTATAATTTTTGTATGGCTATCAACAATATTTTTTTTGTGTTTGAAAAATGAATTTTCTTCAAATTTTATTTTTATAAATAATTTGCTTAGCTTAAATCAAAACTGATTCGCAATTATATATAACTTAAAATATAAATAATTAATTAAATATATTTATGATGATTTCATACATTGCTTTGGGATTATTTTTGGCTATAAAAAATTACTATTTAAAAAACTAAATAGTTTTCATATGAAATATACTATTAAATAATCTTATAAAGAAGATTTAATTATGTTTTCATTATTGTATTTATAGCCTAATTTTAATATGTAAAATTGAGTTATAAATTCTTAATTTATTACTAATAGAATAATAAATATATTAATTAGTATTTATATTTTCATAGTAGAGATGAATTATGCTCAATCACTATTGATTATTAAACAATATTCATCATTAATTATGAGAGGGGCATCATTGTAAGGATAAAGAATGCTATAAAATATAAATAAAAAATAATCTAAAACACCTTATCTATTGAAATGAATGACGGAATGTGTGGTGGAGGTTGTTCACATGAAGGCTTTGACTTAGCTTCAAGTGATAGCGAATTCACATAAAGTTGAGAGGACCGATGGTCAATAAATCTAATGAGTATATCTAGGTGTGCAGACGAGTCAAGTTGGATTTAGAGATTACTCGAGCTTGACTCGACAATGAGTTCACGAGTCGAGCTTATCAAGCTTTGAACTTCGAGCTTGAGCTCAAGTAGATTTGCGATCTCGTTGTATAATCAAGCTTGAGTTTGATTCAGCAGCATCTCGTCTCGTTGGCTCATCAAGCAACTTGAATAAGTATGAAGGTTGGTGACTACTGTGATGAATGCAAATATTAGATTAACTCGGTTTGTGTGAATGAAGTTCGTCCTTCACTGCTGCGTGGTTCTAGCAATGAAGTTTCAATCATAGACTTCATGCATGATTCGCTTTCGACGGCTTTTCTACTGTAGTGTTGCATCTCACGAGTACTAAAATTTCTTTATTTTTTTCCATCTTATATTTTTTCTTTCAATCTTCACTTCTTCTTCCCCAAGAACCATAAATTTTAAATTAGCCCCATTTTTTATTAGCAACACTGAGAGTGTTAGGTCAATTGGTCTAGTTCTGATGATGGTGGTTTTGCTCTTTCATCTTCTTTCCTCAAGGCTGATGGATATTATTCGAGCACCTTATTCAGCCTCGAGCTAAAATTCTAAAAAGAGTACTTCGGGCTCCTCATACATTACGGGAGCTCGACTCTACTCGTTTGCACCCCTAAGCAGAGCTCTAATGATGGAGAGAGAAAATTGCACTTATAGCACTAGCATAATTATTGTTGCGGGCTTGAATATACGCGGCGATAGAGTTTTAACTATACGTCTTAGCTTTGCACGGATATCCAGCACACACACAGAGAACACAAGTTTTTTTTTTACGTGGAAAACCCTTGAAAGGGGAAAAACCACGAGGCCTAGCCCATCGCTTT
>NW_021319121.1:1076032-1108797 GCF_001605985.2 Dendrobium catenatum | reverse complement strand
TGACCATTGACTGTTATGGATTTGATTGACTGACATGCATATTGATAGCATCGCCGTGCTTTGATTTCAGTTGTAGGCTTTGGTGACCTGCTGGGCTTTGTAAAGCTCATTATATGTGGTTTAAAATTTCAGGTCCGAGCAAGGCAACTGGAATGGAGTTCGATCAGAATGTCAGACGAATCCTTTCACTATGGATGCCTGGGGCGTCACAGCTCCGGCGGTGGTCCGGCGAGGGTGAGGGCCTTAGGTGGTGGTCCGACGAGGCTCCGGCGGTGGTCTGGCGGTGGTCGAGTAGGAGCTTATTCATTCTCTTCTTGCTTGAGTCCTCTTTCAAGAGAAATGAGGGGTCTATTTATAGATTTTCTGGAGTGTCATGCCCCGTAAATAGCCAAATAGGTGAGAGATCAAGGGTAAATGGGGAGTGGTTAGATGGACGGCCGATATTGAACCCCTTGATCATGGACCGTTCGCCAGGCATTTGGAGGCCTTAGTGATTTCGGAATTCGGTGATCTTGGGCTCGCTGGATTTGTCTCGTCGAGCCGTTCAATTCGAGTATAAGCTCGTTAAAATTGAAGACCGTTTGGTAACTCAAATTGTGATTCGAACCTTCCAACAGCACTTTGAGTCTTCGATTTAGACTCATTTGGGCTCGGATCGAGTTGAATTTGGTGTCGTTGGGTTCGTATTTTCGAGACGCTCAGTTTGACTATAAGTTCACTGAAATCGGAGTTCAAGAGCTCCCAGATTTAATTTTTGAAGTTTCCGACTCTATTTTGCATCAAGATTCGTGCCCGATCAAGATAATTTTTTGAAGATGTATCAATTATAATATTCTTATCTCTCAAATTTAAATTATGAATTATTTTTATCCAAAATACAATTTGAAGGATATTTCATATTTATCCAAATAATATAAAAAAAAAGTCCAAAGAATGCATCAAGAATGAAAAATTAGGTTCACGTTAACGAGGTAATTGCAAGACGCGGTTAATTGTTAGAAGACAAAAGGCTCCCGGTTTACATCGGCGGGTGAAGCTTTGCTGTTCTCAGAGGAAGCAGCGAAGGGGTGGCCGGCGATCGAGGAGGCCGGCGTTTTCCGATACGACCTGGAGGCGAGTTCTCCGATCCAAAAACCCCTTTCCCCTCTTCACTTCACTGTCATCTTCGTTCTTAGTACACTCTCCTTTTCCTTTATCGTCCCTCAAATAGGAAAACAGGCTCCTAGGCATGGTTGGAACGAACCCTAGTTTTATCTCCGCAGCAGCAAACTAATTTGTGTTGCGTCCCATGAGGTTTGGTTCCATGTGGGATTCCCTTCATAATGATTCGTCTGCCACAGTGGATACACCAATTTAATTTGCGTTTTCCATCGTTTTAAAACTTTTATCCGCATTTTCTTACTTCTGAAATTTTCTCAAGGGTTATTTTTTGTGGCGTTCGTGTTTTTGCAGCAACCAGTTAAATGAAACAAAGGAAGAACCCTTCTGTGCTTAATCATGTATTGCTGAATTGTTCTTCTCAGGTGTGTTTCAGTATTCTTTGGTATTTGAACCGTTGTAAGTAGTTTCTGGCTAGGGTGGAGTTCATTGTTTGATTTTTGTAGTTAACTGGATTAATTGAACACGTTGATTTGCTCGTTTTGCTTTTACGGGCCTATTCTAGCACAAGAAGATAGAATGAGTTAACGCAATCTATGAACTCAATGCAAAATATTTGGTTATATTTAAGGCCAAAGAATACGGGAGATGCATTGCTGGAAAGGTTCCCGAGATCGAACAGGGCATGTGCTCAAAAGAATTTCAGGCACTTAAAGCATGCATACAGAACATGGTATATACTGACTTGGTTCATGCTGGCAAATTAAAAAATTTAATGTATTCTATCAGACATTGTTATTATGCAGTTTCTTGCATTCACTGATGATTAACTTTTTGAATATTCTGTTTCCAGATTAAAAAGAAGGCTTAAGGTTAGCTACGAAAATCTTAGATTTGCTGTGCATTTCTATTGGAATATTTCCTGGATATCAAATCGTATGTTATGTTCTGCGTCATTTTCGCAGGAAATCCTCTGTTTTTGGTCTCTTATTCTACCCTGGAGAACTTTTATTCATAGTTGTAAATTTTTTTGTTTGCATTTCCTTTGCTGAAACGGCATCCACACTGAGTACTTCTGCAGAAATCCATTAACGTGCGACAATCATGTTTGGAAGTTCATCTAGAGATCCATCCAGTGCAGTTTTATGTGGTTCAGGGGCTCTATCTCATGTTTATATCCAGCACCCACCTTTGAGATGCAACATCCCTGAGACACATGGACTTTTTTATGATGATGGTAATAAGCTACTTCTTTCGCCAACATCAGATCAGGTAGCATTGACTAATGTATCATTGTTCTGTTCATTGTATAAGTCCAGCTGGGCTGAACTTGGTGATTTAATGAAGGTTTGCTTTGGCAGGTATTGTCATGGAAAACTGCTCAATGTGACCAGTATGATCCACCCAATTCTGATTCAATAAGCGAGGGACCTGTGCTGTCTATTCGGTACTCTCTCGACAAAAAAGTTATATGCATTCAACGGTCAAATCAAGAGATTCAGTTTAAAAATAAAGAAACTGGCAAATCCTTCAGCTGGAGGTGCAAGTCAGGTTCTGAAAGTATACTTGGTTTTTTCTGGACAGACTGCCCATCTTGTGACATCATATTCATAAAGACGAGGTATGTTTTCTATATTCTGATTTGTTAAAAAAGGCATAACATAAGATGTGAATAATTCAGAAGGTTTTCTCATTTTTAAGCATGTTTTGTGGGTATCTTTAATTTTAAGATGAGATTTTTCATTTTAGTTTGCGAACATCTTATTGCTACTGACATATAACTGTGTTACTATCCCCAATATTTATTTGTTGCTGTTGTTTTCTCATGAAGGAAGATTTATCTCCACTTTATCCTCATATATAGAAATTTTGCTTTTATTGACATCACCATTGCCTTAAAAATTTATTTCACCATCCAGGTTACATTGGCCCACATCTAAAATGGTTGACTATGCAGTTTCCCTTATGGCAAGATTTTACTCACTAGCCTAACCAACATTGCAGCTTGTTTTGGTCCCTTCACTGCCATTCTTCCTACATTAACCCCTCATGACATCAAACACACACTCCATGTTCTTTCTTTTTCTATTAAAAGAGTTATTACATGTCATATCATTATTTTTATGTGAATCGTTGTGATTAAATAAGATCAATAGGTTGACGCATGCTCAATTGCTCATTGAACTGCATGCGTATTATCATTTAAGGATGAGAACTCCATATACTTGTCTTATGAGTCCCTATTATGTTTTGTGTCAGTCGATTATAGAGTTCATGCATTTTACTATTTTTTTAAGAAAGTATGAAACCAGTAGGCAATTTTAGGAAAAAAAAATACTGGGTGCCGAAAAACTTGATCATGCTATTAATTTGTACAATCTTGCAAAAGTTTTCTTCAGGAATAATGATCTCGGAATTATTTTTAGAATGACCCACTGTCTCACATTGACGACTTGCTATAGCGATTGAAGTCTGCAACAATCATCATGAAGTTGGATCTTAATTTAGTTAGCATCTAGTGCACATCAATGAGATGGATATATGGAATATTGCTTTTGAAACTAGGCTACAAGTGGCTGGTCATACCATTCAGAATTTGCAAGGCCCCAAACACTTTCATGAGACTGATGAATGATGTTAAGTGACCATACTTGTATGACCTCATTATTGTCTATCTAGGCGATATTTTATTCTTCAGCTGATCATGGGAAGAGCACTTGGAGCGTTTGAGGAAGGTTCGCCATCTACTACGACAACATAAGCTCCATCTCAATTGAAAGAAGTGCGAACACCAATAAATCCCTCAATCTTGGATTTGGGGTGGGCAATGGAGAGATCAAGATTGATCCTGTTGGTGAAAATAATAACGGAGTGACCCATATTGCAGATAGTGATTGACATAAGAAGTTTGATGGAGCATGCCAATATGTCCGTAAGTTCATCCTTTACCTTTCTTTACTTACCTCTTCTTTACATGCTTTGATTTGGGTTAATGCCAAATTTCAATGGAGCCAAAAGTAAGAGGATAAGTTTCTTTTGTGAAGAAAAAAATAATTTAGGCCTCTATGTCAGGCTTGCCAAATTTAGAACAATCATTCGGATTGGAGGTAGGTTCTAGTGGTCATGCAATGTAGGATACTAATGCAGGATGATAAATCCGTTGGTCACTCTGAGATTTTCTAAGAGCTTGGAAGAGCCATCCCATGTACACCAAAGAGATGTTGTTATTGCATTAAGTAGTAAAACATTAACATACTTACCTTCTTGGGAAGAGGACTGTGTTACGTACATGTCACTTACTATATACCATTTTAGTATTTGTAGAATAAGATGAAGCTGCAACAAGCTCGACAAATGAAGTGGATGACTTATCTCGTACAATTCAATATGGTGATTAATTAAAAGAAACATGCAACAAGATGTAAGTACCTCGGATGATGCATACTTTATATTACCTCCAAACCTGCACACAAGAAGTTGGGATTATACACACCATTTCCTGTACCAAGCCGTCAATAGAAAACATTGCTGTAAATTTTCTGAGAGGTTTACAAAAACTAAGAGATGCCATGACTACTATGTAATCATGGATAGATTTTAAAGAATGATTGTATTCATTTCTTAAAGGCAAATAATCATGGGCGAGAAGTTAGCTGGAATCTTCTTTTAACATGCATGCACACTTTGGACTACCTAGTTTCGTTGCATCTGATTGAGATAATTAGTTACTGAGCGGATTCTTGGAGATCTCGTGGGTTATGATATGTATCAGATTGAAGAGGAGCATTGAATTTTATTCTAAAATTGATTAACAAATGGAGGCCATGAGTAGAATCATGGTTCACTTAATAAAGGAGAACAATAATAAGAATCCCAAAAGACCGCCACAAAGCTGCTTTGTTCTTTACCTCTCCTGCTGTTCATGGTGGGGTTGAAGTTGAAAAAAATGAGCTTAGTGATTTTTTAGGGCATTCGTAAAATTAATAAATTAATGGAGAGCAATCTGCAAATGCCCCAATATAAATTCTAATAAAGGCATGATTGTCATAGTATCAAAGTCAACTTCCATGTTTGAGATTTGTCTTTTTACATTAAATCAAGGATCGCCTCAAGGGAGAAGGAAAGAAATTGAAGCTAATCAAGAAGTGCTTTTTAAATTTCTAGGATTGGAGATAAAGTTTGCTAGTTGGAACTATTGCTATACATAGAGATATATTTGGTTGTAAATGTGGATAAATTGAAGTTTGAACCTTCCTTGCTTATTGGCGAGTTTGAAGAAATTCTATTTGCTATGGATGTTCTACTCTCAGAGCATGAATTAACTGAGGATTTGGGCATACTCTTGAAGCACTTGAAGCAAAAAACTACCACCATTGGACATGAACCAAAAGAGATATTTTGCATTTACAAGAAACGCTAGATGCTAAGCAAAGCCAATTGATAGGCCAAGGGAGTTGGACAGGCTGCTTTGAACTTTAATTTCATAAGTGTGAAATCTTCCAAAATGGGGGACCTATAATCTAACGATAAGATATGGTAGGTGATCAATTAGATTGTCTGTGATCACAATTTGATTATTAGGTTGTGAAAAGATTAAAAAGTTTGTGAAAAGTTCGTGCTTGTTGTAGTTTTAATGTCTGATTTCTCCAAGAAAATTGCTAGCATTGTTGATTCTTAGATTACACCTTCAATATCAAAGAGGTTGTTGTAAGTAGACTATAGGTGTGGCCAAATTGTCAATCAGACATTACCTGGGATATTTTCTTGGAAGTTGGTTTGTTCGATCAAAATTCAGATTACATCACAGAATGATGTAGATAATGATGAGTTAAAATTTTTAAGCTTGTTTAAGCTTGTTTGGATATACTTGTTTTTGAATTTGTAATCTATTATTTGGATAATTCATGCTGGAATAACCTGTTAACTTTGATCTTATCTAGGTTGTTATTAGGGATATGATTTCCTCTTTTGCTGGAGTTTGTTTAGGTATGCATTAAATTTTTCTTTGTCATAATTAATTATTTACACACTCTAAATTATATTAGGATAGCAATAAGAAACTTCCTTTTCCCTTTTCTATTTATATTCCTGTTTTCATTGCGAAATTACTTAACCCATTTAGGCTTCCATCCTGGGTACTGATGCTTTTTCCAATAATTGAAGTTCTCCTCTGTTTTCCTATATCAGGAGTTGCAATTCTGGGCGATCCTAGCTGCTGGTAGCCTCTTTGTTTGCTTATATTGGAGTCGTTGCAGCTGCTACTATTGTTGGTCGCTGCTCTGCTGTTAAGTGTTGCTGCGAACTCTAGTGATGCTCAACGCTCTAGGAAGAAGGAAAAAGCCTTTCTGCTTACTGTGTTCACTTTAAATACAAAAGGAAATCTATATACAATAAGGAGAAACTAAACCAACTTTTGGTGTAGAACTCAAATAATGTAGCATTTCTATTTTTTCTAGTGCTTTGTAAGACTTTGCAAGATAAATCTACCTTGTGGATAAAAAACATGATGAAGGGAAATGTTTGGCAGTCATGTAAAATCTAGTTGGTGCTGCACATATTTGTTAAATGAAGCAAACATTTGCCCAGAATAGGTCCACAAGAAACGTGCCACATTTTAGCAAATTAACAAACGATATCGAGTGAGAACTTACAATATTTATTGCTTTATTGTTTAATTTGAAGTTAAAGAAATGCAATAAATTTTCATCCAGAATAACACTATAAAAAATATTGGAAACATTAAGTTGTCCGTCATCAATTTGAGATTGCTCAAGGAGTTGGTACATGCAGGGGACAAACAACCATTCGTAGAACTATAAATCCTTCATATAAGCAAGTGGAACATAAGAAAAAAAAAAAATACTGACAAAACTCATATTTAACATGCTCGACTCTATGTTATTACTATATGACAACACACATTTAGGTAGAGGTAACTTTCAGAATCTCTTTTTCTAGTTGTCTTTTACCGAGAGTAGAACTGTCCATGCTTCACAAAAGCCAGTGGAACATAAGAAAAAAAAAAATTGACAAAACTTATATTTAACATTCATGACTTATATATTATTACTATTTGATGACACAAATTTGATAGACCTACCTTTCAAAAGCTCTATTTCTAGTTGTCTTTTGTCATGAGCGTCTGGTTCAATGCTTCAAAAGATGTGTTATATTACCTTATTCTTCTGGAAGATTTTTTTTAATTCTTATTAATGTTTATCATGCATACCTGAAATTTTTGGAGGCTAATAAGAGCCCTTTTTTATGGTTTTTCATTTTCCTCTATCATGCATTCCATTGGACCCAAAACAAGTTATTTTATTTTTCTAATTTCAACTGGAAAAATGTTCCTTGGGCTCTTCCAATCGCTTTTGTCATTCATCATTATTGAGGTGTTTTTCAGTGGTATAGAATCTCTTTTGTATGATGCTGAGTTGAATACCCTCCGATTAGTGGAAGCAAAACGTTTCAATGTGAGCTGGTATGTCTACACACATGAAAGTCGGATGGTTCTTCTAGCCTCTGGAATGCAATGCACAACTTTCTATGGATTCCAGGTATTCATTTTAAAGTAGAAATAGCCATTTATGCTAAAGTACAATGACCATGAATACCGTTGCTATGCATTATTGTTTTTTTGCTTTATTTTATCTAATAAAACTTGAGTAAATGAGTTGCAGTGACAATGGACATAGAATATTGAACTCTTTGTAAATTTCATCTACTTGTTGTGGACTCTAAAGAGCTCACCTGACTTCAGATTATGTGTGTATTTTAATGTTTTTTTGACACAAATTAACTAGTTTATAAATCACTACATAGAAAATTTACCCTCAGATAAAGAATGTTTTTAGTTAAAGGCTACCTATAGGCGTAAGCCCTATGATTTTTTCCCACCCGATTATGAGATATTTTTTTTTATGAAGGATATTTGGGAGTCTCTTTATTAAACTTTATGTTGCAATGTATTTTTGTTTAATTTAACCTGTTGTGTTGATTTGAGTTTGTGCCGTTGCTGTCATGCTCAGAGGTAGTCTTGGGATTGATGCTGATAAGGGGCCCGTGAATCCTTCAGTTGATTTAGAATTTTAGAAAATTTGATATCCTTAATATCCTAATGCAATATTGGGCTTTCTTTGTCCCTTCTTTATTTTTTTTTTTAAATTTGATTTCTTCTTACATTCTCTCATAAAATGAGATGTGTTATCTGATTTTTTTATTATCTTGGGAAGGTTTGGTTTACTACCGCAAGTTATTCAGATTTTGCTTCCTCTTCTGATTCCAAAATTCAACTCAAGTTACAATCCCTTGCTAAAGATATCCTGTCTTGACAGCCCTGATAATGGGAACTATAGCATTTTCTGCATGTTGCCGTCTCGTTTATCTTATTATCCATGTGCTTGACTCTACCTTACTTTAAGGTATTATGTGCTCCGAAATTCTGTCCCGGCCTCTTATGAAATGTATTTTGAGTCAAATTTTCTTAAGGCATATTAGACTTATAAAATAAGACACTACATATAAATTTTGCCATCATTTTGTGAGGAATTTATAGGGCCTATTTGGATGCCGAATTTATGTTGTATTTACACTTAATTTAAGTAATCATATCAAATGCCAAAAAACACAAAATTAAATCTCATCGCCAATTTACTAAATCCGATTGTTCGGCGGATTTACAGGATTTGAACGAAGAAGCGCACGAAAGAGGTGAAAGATCGTTACCTCCATCATAACTTCCAATCTGACTGAAATAACGTTGTCATCAAAAGAGGTGAAGAAGCTTTCTTTAGCGACTCTATCAAAAATCTAGTTCATGCGAAGCACTAGAAGCGGAAGCAACAATGAAGAAATGGCAACGACGAATACAAACCCTAGACGAGAGAGGTTAAATAATTTTTTAAAATATTTATTAATTTAATATTTAATTAATGAATAGTTAATTGAGAGTATAATAACTATAATTTAATTAATCTAATTATAATTGATAAAAAATTTTAGATTAGAATTACTAACATTTAATCATATAAATTAAATAAAAATAATTTTTAATCTCTATTATTTTAAATAATTTTTAGAACTTAACTACCTCAAAATTTAATAAATTCAAATTTACAAATATGATTTAATTAATCTAATTAGAAATATAATATAATTATTATAGTAAATATGATTTTTTAATCTAATTGAGAGTATAGTGTATTTAGTAAATAAATAATTAAATATTTTAATTGATAATTAAAATAGATTCTATTTATATTATTTATAATTATTAGCAATTGATGGCAATTAATATTAAAATTAATAATGAACTCATAAATAAGTAAAAGTATAATCAAGACTAGTTAAAATTATAATTATATTTTTAGTGAATTAATTGCCTTAAATCCCGAGTCGTGTTGCCAAATAGCCTTAAATTCATCATCAATTATTATTATTTTAATCTTATTTGAGCTAACAAACTTTAAATCCTGTAATAAGTGTCCAAATAGTTCATTTAGATTTAATCTTATTTAAATTTTATCGCGCTATGTTTTTAGGATTTTACATTTTGAAGATTTAATAAATTCGGATTTCCATGATTTACTAAATCTTATTTAAGTTAAATCATGTCTGCATCCAAACATGCCTAAAATGTGGTTCCAGGTTTCTTATAAGCGCAAGCCTCTATGATTATTATCCTTATCACTTCTCAGTAATGGGAGAGAGCTTTCAATATATAGTAGCGGCAAATTTGATTTTGAGATTTGAAATTTTCCATCCTACACTTAAAGGGGATGATGAGAGGACTGACGACGAACACGATCCCCTCGTCTTAGGTTTTCATGATCTCTAATTTTTTTTGTTAGATGAGGTACTCAACCCAACTTGACCTAATGATAATTCTCATTAGTTATGAGTTACTTCGTCCAATGGAATCTTGTAGACCTAGAGTAGATAACAATGTCTTTTGTGCCCTACTATCATGGATATCCCATGATTCAATACTCAATGTTTCAGCCTTTGAAGAACTTATTGGCTCTAGATGTGACTGTAATTAATGATGTCATTTTGCGACAAAACCACCCGATCATTACCATTTAATTGTTATGTCATTTGGTAGTAAAACCACCAGTTAGAGAATACTTGTCATGTCTATACTAGTGATATATGCCCGACAAGGTACTGACTCTTTAAGAGTTGAGGTTATTCTCAAATTTATCACCATCGATGAATGGTTGTAGAGGGTGAATGGATTTTACTTGACGTTTGGTGGATGATAGATTTCATTTGAATATTATTTTCTTATTAGTTTTTATATTTTTTGTAGAAATTTAAATCCCACAATAATTTTGTTGAGATTTGGGGGAATTTTTATAGATAGAGTCTCATTTGATTGAGATTAACTTTCAACATTGCTATTATCATAGTGATGTTGAAGTATATATATTTGCAACATAAAAAATTTGATTTTTGAAGATGGACCTCTCTGATTGAGTTCTGTCTTCATTATAGCCATCGTTGGGGTGGCATTGAATATTTTGTTTTATTATTTTTTGCTCTCGTCAACTATGCCAACTTGCTTGTTGAGAATCAGGTACGATTTGAGTTTTTATTCAAACTTGTGTGATTTACGCACCTTAAATTTAGGAGCTTGATGTATGGTCAAGGCACATGATGGTAAATTTGAATTTAAAAAGGTTTTGTGATTTTTAAAATGATTGTAAATTTTATAGATCGATTGCATGCCTTTCAAGATGGACTTAATTCAATTTATTCTTGACTCGTGCATTATTCTCAGGCGTTTTGTTCAGGCATTTAGTGCATTCGTTGGAGCACATGCAAGTAACATGAACTTTACTTTTAAACGGTATGTATGCTTTTGGAGCACATGCAAGTAAAGTTCCAATATATTGAAGAATGTGCAAATATGCGATGCAAATGCACTTTTTTCATCCAAGACTTGTCAATAAAACCTATAAAATAAAAACAAACTTAATTAAAAAATGCTTAAAGTTAAAACAAATAAACCCTTATCATCGATGGCGGATTTTGTGAACATGTAGTATCCACCCCTATGGTGAAGAATTTGAATCATGTTATCAGTTCGCATCCAAGTTTGCATCCAAGCCGTATCAGCTTTCATGGCTCAAGAAAGTTAACGAAATCAATGTAAGAAAACTGTCTTGTTCAAGTTTTCATTGGGGGAACAAGTTCTGTGTGATGTTATTTTTATGGATACTTATCATCTTCTTCTCGAATGATCTTGGAAATATGACCGCGGGCTAAGCACAATGGATTCAACAATATCTACTTCTTCCACAAAGAAGATCAATTGGTGGTACTCCTACCTTCCAAAGAGCTGGCCAAACCTATAAATCACAACCCTGAAGTGGTGCTGCAGTCCCTGTTCTTGTGTACCTGCAAGGAATCAGTAGGACATTTTGGCAGAAACAAGACGTCCCAATTTGTACCGCTTCTAGCACATCCTCAACAGATGAGCTCATTACAAAGTTTCATTTGCTACAGATTATGTTGAAGCCTCTCCTAGATGGGGAGAATGACACCGGGCAATACCTATCCAGTTCGATTCAGCCAACCAAACCCTCCTCTCTTATGTTATATGCTACTTATTTCTTTTATTGTAATTTCTATTTTTCTTTAATAATTTCCCTCCAAGGGAATCCTTTGGGTAGTTTTACTCTATAAATAGATAGCTACCTCTCTTGTATTCAGTTTTTATGGTTGAAGAATGGTATCTTTCCTTAGATTTGTTTTTTATATCCTGCCCAAGTCAGTTGCTGGTTCTCTTCTTCCTCAACTTGAGATATTTGAAGAACCCTGCAAGACTGTTGTCCAGCCCCTCCCAGACCTCAGAACTACTGTCTTCCCTTTTTCAGGCCACTGATCTGCTGTCCAATTATCTTCCAGCAGCAAGAATTGCAGCCTCCCTCCGTACAGCCTCCGTGGCTGTTTAGCTACAGTCCACTTTCCAGTTGAACAAGCCCAACAATCTTTCTGCTGTCTTACTGCTAAACAGGTGCCAGTCGCTTTCAGCCGCATCCTGCAATCAAACAGGTGTCTTCCAGTGTTCCGTTGCTGGCAACAGCAACTCCATCGCCCTCCCTGCAATCTTGCAATCACCGGCAACAACATTAATCATCCTTAAGCAGATTACAATAACTTTTCAGCCCACTTCTTCGGATTTTTAGTGCTCTTTTTTTTTTCTTTCCTTGCCCTCATATATTCCGGCATCATCCATCATATTGGATAATGGATCTGATGGTAGGTACGTCTATATTAAATATAACTATGAATATATTTTATCATATCATACAATATTTATGATTGTACAATCTGACCTAATATATCTTATGATAATGATGAGGGTGATTGTACGTTGATCACTGCATTGCTAGAAACTCAAATTGAAAATAAATATAGATTTAAGGGCAGCTCAAATGCAAATCTAAATGGAAAATATTGACACAACGCAATAAGTATGCATTTTTTACGATGGCAGACTTTGAGCTCTTTATAAGTTTTTTTTGCTCATTTTTTTTTCTTTCTTTAAAAACATATCATTTCTATTTTTTTCCGCTTGCAATTGCCCCTCCTTTTATAATCAGGTCGCAAGATCCACTTTTTGAAAGGTAATCATCCAATTAACCAATATTTGTCCTAGCTTTTTCTTTCTGTTTTGTCTTGTACTTCTGCTTTAATATGCATGGGGGATATCTACATTTTTTTTTTTTTTTTATGGGGGATATCTACATATTATTCTGGAACATGCATATTTTTGCGTACGCACATAATTTGCTTATGCATGGAAAATTTATTTACAATTTATGCAATCTCTATTATAGTAAATGCTTTTTTCCATGCATTATCTGTACCTTCTTAGAATGTTTTCAATGCTAAAAATGCTTAATTATTTCTATCTTCCAGTCATACTTCTCTTCTGCCCCAAGTATTTAGAAGTTTCACGCCTCCCATTTCTCTATCTTCCAGTTTCTAAGATTCATTTTCAAGCCATAAACCTAATATCTTGTAGTTTTCATTATACTTTTCAGTTTTCATCTGGAGGAATCATCCGATTACCCAAATTTGAGATGACTATGGTTAGAACTGAGGCAAACCAGAAACCTGTTCTTGCTGTTGAAGATGTTCATATTGCTACCATGTATGGTTTATTATTTACCTTGACATTGTTAGCTTGCTATTTACTTACAACTAAATTTTCTTTATTTTTTCTGTATGTGTTTCTCTATTGTATACTTTTTTGTTTTGTAGCTATGGGAGGATTTACTGCTTGCAACATGATAGGGCTGGGATGATACTAAACTTATATAGGTTTTACCGTGATGCTGTTGTGCATCAGGTATACAAAACTCTCAATCTTTGTACAGACAGAAAATTTATCGTGTAACTTAATTTACTGTATTTTTATTTCAAATTTTTTTGATAAGCGGATGTGTGGGATTCTGCAAACCCTGATTTTTTTAATGGATTCTTGGGCCTTTAACATGCATAGTTTTTGTTTTGCAGCTACTTTTACTTCAGTCATGTATATAGATCTTTATGATATTGTTGCCTTACCTGCACGAAGTCATCATGTTTGTTCCGTTAACTTATCCTCCTATTGTACGTTCTGTGAACTTACCTTGTTTCATGTATGACAACAATTGACGCATTTTTTTCTCTGATTTTTCCATCATTAATACGTCACTTAGATACATTATTGCACTTAATTTCATTTTTGTTATCGAGTCATTTCTGTTAGGCTTTTGCTTCAATAGCTAGTACTTTTGGCAACATGAAGCAAGACAACTTTCAACTCCTAAGAAATAAAATTTGTACTTCCACTTGAGAAATTACTGGCATAGAAAAAAAATTCTATTAATTCTGTTATAATAATTTTTTTATGTGATTCACTGATTCTTTACACAAATATATGACATTTCAGGGAACTCTTCCTACTTATTCAAACAGAATTGCTGTCAGTGTGGTAGATAATGTACTTCTTGTTCATCAAGTTGATTCAAAAGTTGTTATAATCTATGACTTGTTTTTGGACTCCCTGGCCCCAGTATCTGCTCCATTGCCCCTTCTTTTAAGAGGCGCTTCTGTTAATGGAAAGCAGGCAGCGCAAGTGGGGGATAACATTGCTATGTCATATGGTGCAATGATATATGCAGATAAATGGTCTTTTCTTGTTCCAGATCTTATTTGTGATCTTGACCATGGACTATTATGGAAGATTTACCTGGATTTAGAGGTGAGTTTAAATGCCTCAATACTGGCAATGTATATTTCATGGACAGGATGCACAGTAACATGCTTATAATTGGTTTTTAGGCTATAGCTGCCAGCTCTTCAGACATACCTTATCTTTTAGAATTCCTTCAACGTAGAAAGTCTGATACAAGCAAAGTAAGTAATTAATAGTTGACTGTTGTAAGTAACATTTTTTAAACTTTGAGTTCACTTCATTAGGATTTTTACTAACCTTTTCTCCTTCTTTCAGAGTAAGTTATTATGCCTGGCAATTATGCGGTCAATTATTCTTGAAAGAAGGCCTGTTTCTATCATATCAAGTGCAATTGATGTGCTTGTAGCTGCTTACTCTCACGTAGTAAAAGCAGGAAGTGCTTTGCATGGTGGAGATAGAAGGGCATCAGAAACATTTCCAGATTCATCCACCCAGCAAACTGAAAACCCTGGGTCATTATTTGTGGACTCCGTGGGTGGAACAAAGAATAATGAAAATTTTGTCAAGCAGGAATCTTCAAGCAGAGCAGAGAGCAAGAGTCAACAACCTGCATGTACAAATGTAAAGAATGAACACTTCAATGATGCTGCAGTATCTGCCGCACCCGGTGTCCCAGCTTGCTCTGTTTCCAGTTCTGATGCTGATACAGACTTGGAATCAAGGAACCATTCAACTCAGCACCCTGAGATGTCCTTGTCTGGTGATAGCAGTGCTAAAGAAACTAGAACTTTAATGCAACCTGGACGTGGGGCTGAAACACCTGTTGTGAAAGGGGAAGAATCATCAATACATGCTGAGGCATTTGAAAATAGAATCAGTTCGATTGAATCTGGCATTTCTAGTAATCAAGGTGCACAGCTTTCCACTGCTGCAATTTCACCAGATGAAATGTACAATTTTGTCTTTGCCATTGTTGAGGATGAAATGGGTGGAGATCCAGCATATTTGGTTGCTATTATTGTTGAGTTTTTGCGAAGGTATGCTACTTAATCATGTGTAAACGTGCTTGGTACATATTTAGTCTGGTAGATACTGGTATGAGTTTCTTAAATGTAATCATTATTCTATATAATAAGGATTCCTCCTTCAAAATGCGACTGAAGTCCATTTTATGAGTTTTACTTCACATAATTTAATTTTCTTCTCTGACTGCAGTGTATTTAAGGAAAAAATGAAGGTTCATCCAAAACTATATGTTATGACAATCCAGTTACTGGTACGCAGCAATCGTTATGCTGAAGTTGGATTATTGGTGATAAACAAGGTAATATTAAACACATTTTGTTAAATATCTCAAGTTTATTACTTTTATGCAGCAATTGCTTAGTATCTGTTGCTTTCTGTAGATAACAAATGCTGTTTATTGCAAGAATTTGCTATATGTGTCCGATTTTATTTACGGATTACTTTTTGTACTATTGTCTTATGCTATGTAACTTTATGGTCTACCTTCTTGCACTGGACTGGCTTCTAAAAATAATAATAAAACTTCGGCAGACTTAGGTCAAGTATGCAATATCATGTTTTCTATGTTACTAGCCTCTTTTGTAATCCAAATTTTATTCATTCGTTGCAAGGCTTACATTAACACAATGTTTCAAAGGATTCATGTTATGATTATTTGACAAGTTTTACACTGACTGTCGACTACCTAATGCAACCTTCCACTTTTCTCATCTAGGACTTAGGACGTGATAATGACAGTGTTTAAGCCCATATCTTTTTCAGTTGGATTACATCAAGGATTAGCCTTAAGCCCATATCTATTTGCTTTAGTCATGGATGCTCTTACTAGACATTTGCAAGAGGTTGTACCCCGTTGTATGTTTTTTGCTTATAATATTCTTCTTGTTGATAAAACCAGAGAGGGGAGTTGAAGGTAAACTTGAATTATGGAGGTCAACCTACTAAAGGTTTTAGTTTGAGTAGATTTAAAACTGAATATATGGAGTGTAATTTTAGTAGTTATTGATCTAGTGGGGGATTATGATTTTGAGCAATCAAGTCATTAATAAGAGTACACATTTTAGATATCTTGGGTCTATTATTCACTGTGATGGTGAAATAGATGAGGATATTATTATTAGAACTCAAGTTGGATGGTTAAAGTGGAGGAATGCATCGAACTTGTTGTGTGATAGAAAAAATTCCCACAAACTTAAGGGAAAATTCTATAAGATGGTGGTGAGACTTGCAATACTTTATGGCACAAAATGTTGGCCATTAAAAGAGAAGCATAATATTAAGTTAAGTGTTGCAAAGATGAGGATGCTCAGGTGGATGAGTGGCTTTACTCTTAGAGATAGGATACGAAAGGAGTATATATGTGAAAAGGTTGGAGTAGCTCTAGTGGAAGATAAGATTAGAGAGAGTCGCCTTAGATGGTTTGGTCTAATCAAATGGAGGCCTTCCGATGACCTGGTTAGGAGAGTAGATATATTAGATTTGGCTTATGTTAAGAAAGGTAGAGTTAGATATGAAAATTCTTGGTTGAAAAATATTAGAAATGACATTTCTTTATTAGATTTAAATGAGAGTTTGATTCTTAACATGATACAATAAAGAAAAATGATTCATGTAGTTGACGGAGTGGGATAAAGGCTTGATGTTGTTGTTATTGTTGTCGCCGTTGCAAGGCTTACATTAGGCCCAAAAATTATCAGTTATTCTTTAGATACTATGCGTGTCTCTCTTGCTTATATTTATTTTTCCTTTAAAGATGACACTGAAAGGTAGAATATGACAGCGCATAGCAAAGGGAGCATAGCTATTTCTATTTATTTTGGCTATCTTATCTGTGGTATATCATCCTTCTTCGGTAGTTATATTAGGAGTATTATTCTTGATACGGCATCACAAAATCATCTTGATCGGGCACGAATCTCGAGGCAAAAATCATCCTTCTTCGGTAGTTATATTAGGAGTATTATTCTGTTATGTGAATTTGGGTACTTGTATTGCTCGAGGAATCATACGTTTAATATTTCTGTTATGTCTAAATGCCACTATGTTTTATGCTCTAGGGCAATCAGGTTCTTTAAGATGTGTGATGTGTACCAATTAGCTTGTGTGCCGTGCAGGTTTTGGAGCCCTCCAAAGAAGTTGCTTTGCAATTATTAGATTCAGGTCGCCAGAATTTACAATTACGGAAGTTGGGGATGGATATGCTTAGACAATTGTCGCTGCATCATGATTATGTGAATCTTCTACTGCAATATGGATACTATCTTGAAGCTCTGCGGTATGCCAGACGAAATAAGGTAAACTATGTTTTTAATCTTCTGTGTGGCGGTAGTTCTAGTTGTATTATAAAGCAAAATTTTTCTACCAGTTTTAATCTTGTCAGTGGTTTTGGTTCTTTCAGTTCAAAAATTGACGTATTGAACTATCAGGATATCAGGATCATTATTCTCGGTCTAAGTCCTGTATGAAATCTGAAGGGATTGAATAACGTATTGGTTAATATAATAATAGGTGTATTTTATATTTTGTGCAAACTGATATCGACATCCTTTTTAGTTTGTAAGCTAGGGTGTATCCTCTTCCTGGAAGAATCTTACATTGGTTCTTCTTATGATTCTACTGTGCTTAGTGCACTAAAGATAGTTTGCTAGAGGTTTTAACGCATTTAACGTATGCTATCTATGAAAACCTGATTAGTGTTACAAAAATCCAAGCATAGTAGCGGGCAAGACCCGTCTTGCCAAGAAATAAATTCTAATATATTAATGTCCTAAGCTTTTTAGTGACTGGTATAAATGCCGACCTTACATTGTTCTTAAAAGAGCATGCCAACTATGGATATTTTCAAGTCACCTGCGTTACCTTCAGAAAATGATGGATGGTTGATGTCACGACCCAGCCTGGTGAGCTCGTGTAGACGAGGCGGGAACGGAATCGGACGTTTAGAACATAAACCTTTCTTAAAACATGCATTGAATTAATCTAAAATACTCCAAAAGAAACTAAAAGCGCCTCTAAAATTTTTTCCGAATATATATAACCACTTCATTATCATTTCATATCACTTCAAGAGAGGATTCACATGTACAAAGGTGGTTATAAAACTTATGTCAAACCACCCAAAAAGGTGTAAATTACAACTAAGCAAAACATAAAAAGAACATGTCAGCCGGTCCTCTATGACCATAGGTGAACGGTGAACCAAGTGTGGTCAACCATTCTTTACAACTGGTTCTCCTGAAAGTATCTCAACATGAGGGAGTGAGCTAATGCTCAATAGGAAAACTCTAACCCTAATATTTTAACATGCCTTTTAAAATGAAAATTTACATATATGCTAGAAGCAAAGTGTCTTGATTGATTTGCTACACATGCTAGTTCATGTCTTATGTATGCCTTATGTATGTCATATGCCATATGTATGCCATGTGTCTTATGGATGTCATAGCTTATATATGTCATATGCTTACTCATATTTATTTTATACAACCATACCGAAGTACCAGGAGTGTACTGATCAGGTATACAAACATCTTTTTGACCATTCATTTCTTTTCCTCTTTTGCCCCAAAGGGCCATATTGTTCTGTATTGCTCATAAGAGCCATATTTGTGCTTTCGCACCATATTTGGTAACCCGCCTTCAACATGCACAATCATTTACATAATCTTTCCATAGAGACGTATGTATATAATGTAGCCTTTATAACAGCCATTTGTCTTGAGCATGAAATAAATACATGAAAGAAACTTCTATGAAATGCTTAGAATTTTTTTTAAACATCAACTATGCATTTGCTATATATCAACTAAACTAAAGATATGCATTTGCCATGTATCAAATCAACTAAATATATAAAACATAAAGGAACAATAAAAACATAAAGAAATATGATTATGTAGGGTAAGAGGTTCCTACCTCAATTGCCCTTTGAAAGCCTTTACTTCACCAACCTCTCCTTAATTATTCTTTCCAAAACTTAAGGGAAACATTACAATATAAGCCTCTTATGTAAATTTAAACCATTATATCACACTAACCTTACACATGCCATAGCTAATCATTTCCATTAAGCTCACTAATACAAATTAACCTACCGATATCCTAAAACATTTAATTAACCACATAAGTATGTTCGTTACATAAATCATGAGTCTTCATTTTAAGTAAAACATAGATCATAATTGGTAATTTCTTTAGTAACCCATAGTTGGTCACATCCCTTTCTTTAATAAAAAATAGAATTTAAGTAAAATTTTGGTTTTACCTAAAAATCAAATTTTGGAAACCTAATGCTTCACTAGGACGTAGCTATTGTTTCAATAATAAGTTTTAAGACGTAGCTATTGTTTCAACTTAGGCTGTTTCGTGTGAAGTAAAGCTTTGAAGGGAAGCCCCTCCGCATCCTTCGGCAATGACATTCCTATCGAATCGGTAAGGAGCTCACTACGAATGTAACCATATCTCTTCATTTCGACCTCTGCTTCGGCTTCGCTTGCTTCGTATGAAGTAGAGTTTTGAATGAGTCGATCTTCCGTCATAGCGAAGGTGATGAACTTTCTTCCATTTCGAGCTCTGCTTTGGCTTCGCTTGCTTCGTGTTAAGTAGAGTTCTGAACGAGTTGATCTCCTGTCACAGTGAAGGTGACGAACTTTCTTTCTATTCAAGCACTATGCTGGCTTTGTTTGCTTTGTTTGCTGTTTGAAATAGTTTTGAAGGAATTGTGCGCTCTGTCAGCTTCGTTTGCCTCAAGCTCTATGTCAGCTTGGCCTATTTTGTGTGAAGTAGAGTTTCAAAAAAATCAAACGGCCGAAGGTAAAGATCTATGAACTGTAAATAAAATATCAAATCCTTATTTCACACTGTTATGGATTTTTAGTTTTGCTTGTCTTTTTCGTCGGTGTTTCGCTATCCATGCCGTCATTTCTATTGCAAAATTATTTCATGGATTAATCATTATGTTCATAATTTATTTAATATTTTATCATTTTTGTAAATTTTGTTTATAATTTTCAGTACTTTATTTTATTTTTTTGGTTTTGAGGCTTAAGCTTCACCTCTCTTAGACAAAACGCCTCGATTCTCGATTTCGTCTTTTTAAATCTTGATTATCATATTTCAAAAAAATCAATTATTATGTATTTTAATTTTAATTATCATGGTAAGAGCTTTTGATGGATGGGTGTCATACTTTTGTTTTTCATAATAAAATTTGCTTATTATCACTGTATGAACTATTCTATAATTTTAATTAGTATTTATTAATACATTTATTTATAGATAGCTAAATTTTAATTATGAATGCCATTAATTATTTTAAAGATAAACATGATATATTTGTAAATAGTTAGTTAATCATGCCTATTTTAGTCTTACAAGTTTATCTATCATAATAGTTCAAATAGCAAACAAACAAACAAGCAACAACAAGCCTTTATCCCACTATGTGGGGTCGGTTACATGAATCTTTTTTTTTTCTTATGTGTTCTATTAAGAGTTAAATTCTGGTTTAAATCTAATAAAAAGTTATTTTTTTAATAATTTTTTACCAAGTATCTTTAGGTCTATTCCTGCCTTTCTTAACATAGGTTGGGTCTAATACACCTACTCTCCTAAAAGGGTCATTGGAAGACCGACATTTTGAGTGACCAAATCGTTTAAGACAACTTTCTCTAATCTTATCTGCTATTGGAGTTAATTCAACTTTTTCACGTATATACTCATTTTTCGCATTCTATCTCTAAGTGTAAAGCCACTCATTGACCTGAGCATTCTATCTCTACAACACTTAATTTTATGCTTATCTTTTAATGGCGAACATTATGCGCCATAAAGTATTGTATATCTTACCATATTCTTATAAAATTTTCTAATGGGAAAGTTAGCAATAGTTTTATCAAACAGTTACCTGCATTATGTGACAAGATTTTATGATAAAAGATAGCACAACACACCACACCACTAGTTAAAATTACAATTCAGGATCTAAGAGGATGCCCAATGATTGAAGAAGATAATTTTAATATCTATATTTAAGAACAATGGAGATGTTCAAAATTTTGATGATTACAGAGAAAACAAAATTATGAGTAAGATGGCAAGAAATTGGGAAAGTAATGGAATATAGATTTAAAAAAAAATATTGTATTGAAGAATCAAGTTAGTTTCATGCCAGGGAGGTCCATTATGAGAGTGTTTTGATGTGACAATTAATAGACACTTATAAATAGTAGAAAAATAATATTCTTATGATTTTATTAATCTCGGGAAAGCATACGATTGACTACCACTAAAATTGATGTGATGTGTATTAAAAAAAGCAAGCTTTTCGAATTTCATCAAAAGATATGTATGATGGAATATTGGCTAGTTTTAAAAGTATTCTTTAGTGAAACAAGAGTTTTAAATTTTAGTTACTAATAATTATTAGTTAATATTACTATAAGATAAAATGATACCTAGATGTGATAAATTTAAATATATTAGATCTATTATACATAAGAATGGGGATATAAATGTTGAGTTAATATTGAAGGGTTAAAATGACACTTAAAGAGTATTATGTGATATGAAAATATAATGGAGGCTTAAAGGTAAATTTAATAAAACTATAATTAGGCTGATTATGTATTGATCGGAATGTAGGATTGGAAAAAAATGTAATTGTTAGCTAAGTTGACTTTGGCAAAAATGAGTGTTAAAATGGATGTATAATAAGTCCAGGAAGGATAGGTTAAATAATAATTTTAGTTGAGTTAAGTGGCTCATGTAGTTTGAACATGTACAATGATGTAGAATACATCCATAAGACTTGTAGATAAAATAATTATTAAAGGATTAAGAAAAACATGGGATAAACTGAAGGGAACATGAACAAAAGTTGTGTACAAGGATTTGCGCAGAATAGTTTTAACACCTCATGGACACTTGAGGAAAACAAATGGGGAATGAGGATTGATAAAGCTGACACCTTGTAGTTGAGATAAGGCTATTGGTGGTGACAACGACTATATTAGTTTATTGAACTAATTCTCATTGCGATTTCTTTTGGTAGCTGGGTTGTTTGATATTGATTACTATTTGTATTAAAAACAATCATATTGTTATTTGCCTTTGGCCTCGTCCTCAGCAAATTAATGTCTAGATAAAGCCAATTGAATTCAACTGCTTATATGTGTATATTTCTTTTCGTTTTGGTTGAACCTTGCTTGTTATTATGGGCTTCCCTATTGTGGAGAATGGCTACGTGAATAAAGGAGCTTTTTTGGTATGTAAGTTCATATTCTAGTTAAGTTTATTTGATACAAGACTAAGCAAAATAAATCATGCAAATTGAGATTTAAGCTAAGAGCAAAGACAGCAACATAAACTTCATAAACATTAAGAAAAATAAGAAAATTTGAACTATTAGATCATGTGATAGTAAGAAACTAATAAGCCAAGGCTAAACAATAATAAAGGTGAATCAGTTTAGACTAACTTACATGGGTTGGCACAAGTCCAACATTTAATTAAGGGACTAGTCACTAGAATTTTTGTTTTATTCAAATTTTAGTAGAATTTGACGGATTAATCAACACATATGAAATGATGCTACTATAAATGAAATGAGGAGACCAATATTTAGTTAGATGAAGACAATTAGAGGGTTTGATACTTAGCTCATGAATGGAAGGAATTGAGTCCTTAAGGAAGTCAAGGCTAGTTCCTCCTTGGCTTGCCCTTGAAACATTTGCTCTTTGTTGAATCAATGTCCTTGTTGTATTGGTAGAAGCTAAGTTTCTTTGGAGAGATAGAATAGTGAGGAAAGAAAAGAAAGTATCATCTATAAGAGGATTTGGAAGTAGAGAGCTCACAGTTTTGGGGTTTGGAGGATTGAACTAGGCTGGCTACATGGGGAGGAGGGGAGAGATGATTTGACTGATTTTAATGGCTTGGAAAGAGAGAATTCAGCTTGGGAAGGGAAGAGGTGGGGCTGGCTGTTTGGAGAAGAGAGAGGGCTGATGTGGCTTGGGAAGGAAAGTAATTGGCTTGAGAAAAGGAAAAGTCAGCTTGAGAGATGAAAAGGTGGGGTTGGTTGCTTGGGAAGAGAGAGGGCTGATGTGGCTTGCTTGGGAAGGAAAAAAGTAAAAGTGGTTGTGGATCTCCAAATGTCACAGTTAATTAGATAAATGCTCAATTAATGTGAATTAATTGTTGAATTTGGGAAGCCCAATGGTAAGGGTGTTGGGGAGAAGGTGGAGGTGGATGAGAGAAAAGGGAAGGAGGTGGTTGATGGTTGAGGGCAGCAGTTTGCTGCAGCTTGGGGGCTGTTTGGGTGGTTAGGGAAGGAGAAAAAAAGAGTTAGAGAGAGAATGATACCAACCAAGAGCTCACACATTGTTGGGTATTTCTTTGCCTTTCTCCAAATGACTCATGCACAAACTCAACTCACCAAGAGAAGAGGAAGCATAAACCAGAAATTCATATCAAAATATTTATCATCCATACAAGAGAACAATGGGCCATATATATAGACACAAAAAACATGAAACAACAATAGACAAGAAGTCCATTGGACAAACAGCATAAAGCTTCCCCAAGTGAGGATAAAATTATAATAAAATAAATAACACCGCACGAATTTCTTTCAACACATGAAAATTAAAAATATAAAGACTCAATCAAGGCCGTAGATATCCGGCCACTACGGTGATAAACCCTCCGCACTTTGATGTCCTCATCATTATTTCTTCTCACATACCAAATCTCACAACTCTTGGGTGCAGAAATGCAATAGAGACTAAAAGGCAGTATTTGTTTGAATCCACCATTTGTTATTTTGATAGCGCCTTTTATTTTGCTGCCATCTTTGTCATTTTGATGGAGATTGCAGTAGAAAGGTGGATGCTTTAACAGTATTTTGCAGTGGCTCTTGGAGGTCCTAGAGATGGCAGTAGAGAAGGGAAAGAGGCTGGGGTGAAGTGAGAAAATAGAAAAGTAAAGTTGAAGAAAAGGCGTGGGGCACATAAAAGGTGAAATAGGCTATTCTGCTTAGATCACACAGCTCTCTAAATTGATCAGAGGAATTGGAAGGCAACACAAAATCCTAAAATACTAACAGAATTCTTGTTATAATTCTCAGCTGTAGGAATTCTAATTATTCATTCCTGCATTGTGCTTTCAAATGACATTTAATAGCTTAGTTCTTAATAGCAATTGAACTGTAGAAAATGGAAACTTGCTTGTGAGGGCTTTTTGTCTTAAATACCCAAATAAAGTAGTAATTCAAATAAGAAAATGACAAATAATTTCTAAGTATAAAAGATAGTATTCACGTAAGAGTGTCATTCCGAGATGTTAAAATTGGGAGAGATTATTTGTGTCCGCACACGTCCGGAGGCCAATCCTGACGCGCCACATCATCCAATGCATTGTGCATTCGGTGACGTGGCGCGTCCGGATTGACCTCCGAACGTGTCCGGACCCTGCATGTAATATTTTTTTCCTAAATTGGGATACCGCCATCACATATTCATTTAGTTTATAATAATATCCTTCTATTATTTCCCTTCTTCCATCTTACATATGATTTATAGTTTGTGAAATTGCTTGCTTGCAGGTTATTACCGTTAGTCCATCTTTGTTTCTGGAAGCAGCTCTTGCTACCAATGACTCTCAACAACTAGCAGCAGTTGTGAGGTTCTTCTCAGATTTCACCCCTGGTTTCAAGAGCACTGCTGAGCATAGCAGGTTTCTTGGAATTTTAACTGAAATGAGTTAAATTGATAGCTGAAATCATCCTCAATGTCTTTAAACGGAGAGATTATTCTGTGCGGACGCTGAAAGCAATTCACCGTCTGGAGACCAACTAGAATGTGCCACGTCAGCGGTACCGAGCATTATTGAGTTAGGTACCGATCAAGGGGCAATATGGCGCATTCTGATTAGTCTCCGGACGACGTTCGGCGTCTGCATAGAATAATTTCACCTTTAAATGAGGGGAAATGAAACAATTTGAAATGCTGATAGCTCTCCTGTATATGGAGTTAGCATAGCTTTCTAGAACCAAAAAAATAAAAAAACCAAAAATATTCTGGAGTTGAATGAACTTGGGATACATTGATATGGTAATCTTCCTAATTTTTTCTGTAAGATATAAATATATGAGTATATACAGAGATCTTGTGCAGGTGAACTGTGGGGATTAAATGGAAATCTCAAAAAATGTTTCTGGAAGAAAATAGGACTATTTTAGGACAATGGTATGTTTACAAGGTCTTTTACAAACTAGAATCCCAGTTTTTGGGATCTGTAATTATCACCAGTGATTGATATTTGGCTTACTATGGGTGAGAAAATTGCTGAATGCATTTGTGTAATCTCTATGATGAAATTCACATGATACTTGCATGTAAGAAAGGGTTCTGAGGATGGTAGTTTATATTAGGTTTCTATGAGAAAATTCTCACTAAAATTATTTCAAATACCCACCGAGGTTTAGCTTGGTTGGTGGGCGAGTACGGTTGGGTAACCCCCAACCTGTGTTTGAATCCCCTTGAGCGGCAGCGCCTCTTAAGTGAGGTTCTAATAAGTGCGGGTCAGGAGGTTATTTGGAAGTGAGTGCGTCTTCTAGGTCAGTCGAGGGATTACTTACGTTGTCAAGCATCTCACAAGCTGAGGTTGCAGTGGGTAGATACCCTCGTTAATATATATACCAAATCTCGTTACAGGCTTTGATAATGAAATTACTCTTTTTTTTCTTTTGTTATGGACATTTAAGCCAATTAAGGCAAATTTAAACAAACATCACATAAGATAAGAACTTAAGACTTTTTAATTGGTAGTCAAAGTTTTCAATCAATAGATCAATATGAGTTTTGTAAATCACTAAAATTCTTAAAGGACAATGTTAATACGGAGTTTGGGTGATGGTTGAGAACACCATTTTTTCCTAGAGTAGTTATACAAATTAAATTTTAATAATTAGAAACATCAAAAAAAAATATATAAACCCTAATATTTATTTATTTGTTCATCGATCATTAAGAGGGCCTAAATGCTTATTAAGAAAAAAAAAATCATCTTTTCAATAATTAATATATGAAGAAAATGTTCTATCAATATAAATGATTAAAGCTATATATATATATATATATATATATATATTAAACTTGTTGTTTTGGATCAATAATTTTTGTTATATTTCAATATGATAATAAAATAATAATAAACATAATTAAAATCTACTAAATATAATAATTTCATAATAAAAAAATATTGAATTGAAAAATGTTGAGCTGTACGAAGGGCAGTGAATGGACATCACTAATATGTAAAAGGGCAAGCATGCATGTGCTTCCTCAGTATGTTCTTGTCAGCATTCATCATAGACTAGCATTGCGTTTTTCCTCGCCATTGGCCGCATGAAAGCAACATTTCTTTTGTTGATCTACCAAATAGGCTACTTACATATAGGATGACAAGAAGGGGGTGTAGGGTTGGTTGCTCTAATGTGAACTCAATCATGCAATTTAGCATGCAACATATGAGATGGTTGGGGAAAGCAACATTCCATTGTCAAGCATAAGTTGACTATTTATTTATTTTTATTTAGATTTTATTTGGGCAGTCTTCTTGGTGCTTTTTAAAACGGGTTTCTAGTACAAACATTTTTAATTTAAGAAATTTTTGTATTAAAAGTTGTTTTTAGAAAGCAACAAAAAAACTGTCCTAAATGAAACCTTAGTGTAATTTGTTATGATTTGTGTTATTCAAGCTCATCATCAAATGGAGTAAATAAATTTATTTAGAATGTACTAAGGAAATTCATGTCATACGGGATTAAATCATCACTTAATATGTTTTGGGTTGGTGATTGTGAATTTTGATTGGAATTCTACATATTTATGAATTTTGATTTGGCCACGGATGATAATTAAAATTGTATGTATTAAGATTCACGAGATTTTGGTGAACTAGAGGGATGAGGGAGAAGAGAGAGAGAGAGAGAGAGAAATATGATAAATGAAAATAAAGAATCTAGAGGAAAATTTTTTGATTTTATTTGAATAAATTTTGGTATTGAGAGTTGTATATCTTCCCGCCTTCTATAAAATGGCTATCTAACTTTTTTTATAGGATTTTGGGCGTTAAAGGAAAAGCCACACCAAAGTAACATGTTTTTAAGAATAAATCTTGTGGCTTAGAGTATGTGTTTGATTAAATTCTTGAGATGAATATATGTGGACAATAATCAATTAGATTTGGTCCTTAATTGACAAGGCTCATCGAACGAGGTTATTGAGAAACTAATTGAGTCTGGTCACCTCAAATATGTTGTTTGAAGGGTTTTATTACGTCCGGTGCAAGGACGTAGAGGAACGTTCGGTCGGAGTCAAAAATTAGATATTTGCTCGGTACAACTAGGTATTATTTGATAATAATGAGGAATACCGTTCTCTGAAGACCAATACCGAGTTATACCGAGCTGTACCGAGAAATACCGAGTTGTACCGAGTTTTTCTTGGAAAAACTCGGTACAACTTTGGTATAACTCGGTATTTGCTCGGTAAAGCCCGGTATAACTCGGTATTGGGTCTTCAAATGATGGTATTCTTCGTTATTGTTTGGTATTGCTCGGTATTTGCTCGGTACAACTCATTTTTTGGCGGGAATTTGCCTCTGACCGGACGTTCCTCTACGTCCGGTCGGAGGACGTAATAATTATTCCGTCCTCCGACCGGATGCAGAGAAGCATCCGGTCGTAGGCAAAAAAACTCGGTACCGAGGTGTACCGAGTTTTTTGAAAAACTCGGTACACCTCGGTACCGCCTTTTTTTTGCCTACGACCGGATGCTTCTTGCATCCGGTCAACCGAACCAAATAAAAGTTCGTGAAGTAGGCCACCTAAAAGGTGAGTTTGGCCATGTGAAGGGTGAAGTTTGCCACTTGAAGGATGAATCTGACTGCTTGAAGTCTTAAATCAGTCACCTGAATCATGTTTATGATATTTGAGCATACAAGTTTCATTTAAAATATATAGATTTGAACCAAATATTTTTAAAAATTTGTAATGATTATCAAAATTCTTTAATTAAATTATCATTAAATTTAAGAAAATCTTATGGACCAAATGTGAATTCATTAAAGACAATATATTTAAAATCATGTTGATTGTAACTAGTCCAACAATTTTTTTTTAATAAATTAGGTTTATGCCATAATTTAAGCCACTTGGCAAACCGATCTAAGAGTTCTAAAATGATATTTGTCATCTTAACACACTTTCGAAGTTTGATTTCAATGATCTCCTTGACCTTATACAACTCTACACAATATTGAACAACACTATCGTCTTTCTTAATGATTGTGTCACTAACTCCATGATCTCCTTCCAACCATTGAGAAGCTAAATTAGTCGTATGGATCGATGCAAGGCGACACAAGGTATTTCTTGGCTAGTTTTTTTGGATTGTGCAAGTCATTGCTCAACCTTGTTTGCTCTACAATCTTTTTGATCTATATCATCATCTTCCCTCGTTCATCAATGTTCATGAAGTCATCCAAAGAAGTAATATAAAGTTTGATTATTATTTGACAACATATTTTCATTATAATTATTATGAAGATCATGCCCAACTGTTAATATACAAGAAACAAGAAAATGCAAAACTAATTAAGTGACACGTCAGCAGCATTTTCTGGCTTCTTGAATACTCTACTCCATGTCTGTTCATGGTCTAATATTTAAAGCACTGTTCTGTACTCTTCCATTAATTCAATGAATTACATTTTACTATTTGTCTTCTTCTTTCTCTACATGGCTAGCTGCCACCGTAGCTTTAACATGGTATCAGAGCGACATTCTTGCGCCTAATTTTTTTTTCTTTTCTCGATCTCTTTCTCGCCTCTCTATTATGTTCGTATGGCTGGATCTTCCTCTTCCTCCACTCATGTCGATCTTGGAACTCTTTGTTCTCCGATCCAAATTCCTCCTCAGTTAAAATTTTTTATGAATAACATCAAAAATCTTGTTCCTACTCCGTTAACCACTGAAAATTTCTCCATCTGGAAATCGCAAGTTGAAAAAATTTTTCACGCCAATGGATTTTTTGGGTTTCTTGATGGCACAAATCAATGTCTGCCGGTCTCTGATTCGCTCGATTCTCTGTCTTCTGAGCAAAATCAGTCTCCACACCAAATCTGGTCTCTTCTTGATCAGAATCTTGCTGCTGCCCTTTTCTCTATCATATCTCCTGCTATTCTCCCATATGTTCTTTCTTTATCTCATTGTCATGAAATCTGGTCAACGCTATCACTTCGCCTTCAATCCACGACTCGATCTCGTCTTATTCAACTAAAAAATGAATTGCATCATCTTACCAAAGGTGATAAGACTATGCAACAGTATCTTCTTGAAGTGAAGTCAAAAGTTGATACCATTACAATGAGCGGCAGCACCATTGATCCTGAGGATATCATTCTGTACACGCTTAATGGCCTTCCCTCTGCATATCAAGCATTCAAGACGGCTATTCGTATGAATCTGCAACCAATTTCTCTGGATGATTTGTATAGCCTTCTGTGCAGTGAAGAACAGCTCGTGTTACAAGAAGCGACTCGCGATCTGCAAGCTGTTCAGTTGTCCGATAACAATATGCTCTCACAGCTTCTCGTGGTCGCGGAAGGAATAGATCAAACAATCAACGAGGTACTCGTGGTCGTCGCCCCGTCCAGTCTAATGGACGATATGATAGATCTTCCTATCGGAACATTAAGTGCCAAATCTGTTCAAAAATGGGGCATTCTGCAATTCGTTGTTGGTATCGAACAGATCCGACATATACCGATAATTCCAACAACACAGCTCTCTTCAGCACGTCTGAACCTTCTCGTCAATCTGAATGGGTGTTGGACAGTGGAGCTTCCGTTCATGTCACTGCTGATGGATCCCAGATGAGTTCTACCGAACCGTATACTGGATCGTCTCAAGTTATCGTTGGCAACGGGCATCAATTACCAGTTCACAACACAGGTAGGGGTATTCTTCCTACCCCATCAGGTAATCTCTATCTCAATAAACTCCTTCATGTTCCAAATCTTGCGTTTAACCTTCTCTCTGTGCATCAGTTAACTACTGACAACAATTGTATTGTATCTTTTTCCTCTACTGGATACCAAATAAAGGATGCGACGAGCAATCGGCCTCTTCTTCAAGGACCTTGTCACAACGGCATCTACAAGATCCGTTCTAATACAACATCTTCAAATCTGGGGTTGCTCTCAGTGCAAACCATACCAGATTTATGGCATGTTCGACTTGGACATCTTGCTTTACCTACTATTCGTCATTTTGTTCGTTTACATTCTGAAATTCGTACTTCTTTTTCGTCTAATTCTTGCAATTCTTGTTGTTTAGCCAAAAGTAAACATTTGTCGTTTTTACATTCTGAAACTACTACTACTGCTTCTTTTGAATTGCTTCATTCTGATGTTTGGGATCCAGCCCCTACTACGTCTTATCAAGGTTATCGTTACTTTGTTTCGTTTATTGATGATTTTTACTAAGTACTGTTAGATATTTCCTTTATCTCATAAATCTCAAGTTGCTCAAACATTTTTTAATTTTCATAAATTCATACAATGTCAGTTTCACAAAAATGTTTCTACTATTCGTACTGATGGTGGAGGGGAATATTTAAATAATGATTTTCGTAATTATTGCATTCGTTTTGGTATCAATCATCAGTATACTTGTCCTTATACACCGTCGCAAAACGGTGTAGCTGAACGGAAAAATCGTCATATTCTTGAAACGGTTAGAAGCCTTCTTATTCATTCTAATACTCCGTCCATTCTTTGGGTTGAAGCTCTTCATACTGCGGTATACCTTATAAATCGTCTTCATGCGGCTAACCTTCATCAAGCTACTCCTTTCTTTAAGCTCTATAATAAATATCCTTCATACATACATCTTCGCACGTTTGGTTGTCAATGCTACCCATGGTTAAAACCGTATGTTAACTCTAAATTATCTCCTTTGTCTATACCTTGTGTCTTTATTGGGTATGCTCAACATCAAAAAGGGTATCGTTGTTTGGATATCAATACTAATCGTGTCTATATTTCTCGCCACGTTGTTTTTAATGAAAATATTTTTCCATTCAAACAAACGTCTCCATCTGTGGCTCATTCTTCCCATGTCAATTCCATTCTTCCTCCACTGTTACTTGTTCCTCTGACCCATAACCGTTCCAGAAATACCTTGGGTTTGACTCCTGTGCTCAATTCCACTCAGATGCCTCAAACAGAGTATCCTCCAGATGTTATTCTTCCTAATCAGCAAATGGTTCCTCAAACTAGTTCTTCTTCTCCGATTTCTACTCGTCCGTCTCACCCTATGATTACCAGATCTCGCACTGGCAACCTTAAACCAAAATCTGTTTTCAACCTCACTCATCAACTGTTTGAACCGGATCCTACTTCTTACCGTCAAGCATCCAAATCTGAGCATTGGAGGCTCGCTATGTCCAAAGAATTTCAAGCCTTACAATCTCAAGGCACTTGGGAGCTTGTTTCTCCAATTAACTCGGTTAATCCTTTAGGTTGCAAGTGGTTGTTTCACACTAAATATAATGCTGATGGTACTGTCTCTCAGTATAAGGCTCGACTTGTAGCGTTGGGTAACAATCAAGAGTATGGTTTAAATTATACTGACATGTACAGCCCTGTTGCTAAGATTGCTACTGTTCGTGTTCTTTTACTTCTTGCTTTGCATAAAAAATGGAATATTCATCAATTAGATGTTTCTAATGCTTTTCTTCATGGTAATCTCAAGGATACCATTTATATGAAACAACCGCCGGGTTTTATTGATGAAACTCATCCTACCTTTATATGTAAACTGAACAAAGCTATTTATGGTCTTAAACAAGCTCCTCGACAGTGGTTTGAGACTTTAACTAGTTTTTTGCATGAACAAGGATTTACCACTAGCCATTCGGACTCTTCCTTACTTATATATCGTCGCAATGATCATGTTATTTATTTTCTCGTATATGTTGACGATATTATCCTTACAGGCAATAACACAGACGTTATAGCTACTCTTCTTCGCAAGCTACAGAAGAGATTTCACATGCGTAGCCTTGGTGCCTTAAATCAATTTCTCGGGATTAATACTGCACAAACGTCTGATGGTTTATTACTTCACCAAGCACCATACGCTGAAACCATCCTAAATCGTGCTGGAATGCTAAATTCCAAACCTGTTTCTACTCCTATACAAACTCACGGTTCAGCACAGATTTCGTCACAGCTATTTACTAATCCTACATTATACCGCCAAATTGTAGGAGCACTTCAGTATCTTACTCTTACTCGTCCGGACATCACATATTCTGTTAACAAAGCTTGTCAACATATGCATCAACCTACAGAGTCACATTTTGCTGCATTAAAACGAATTCTG
>NW_021319121.1:1054289-1075932 GCF_001605985.2 Dendrobium catenatum | reverse complement strand
CAACCCGAATTTTTCGGGTCGGGTCCGGGTCGGGTTTTCGTGTCGTGTCAAATATTGACACCCCTACCAAATAGGAACTATGGTGGTTGCAATTGAACAAACATAGCAATAAGAAAGTTATCACAATAGAATCCTAAATTTTGTGATGTAAAACAACCCGAATTTTTCGGGTCGGGTCCGGGTCGGGTTTTCGTGTCGTGTCAAATATTGACACCCCTACCAAATAGGAACTATGGTGGTTGCAATTGAACAAACATAGCAATAAGAAAGTTATCACAATAGAATCCTAAATTTTGTGATGTAAAACAAAATTAGAAATCATATTATCTATATTTACAAAAAAAAAAAGGATAATTGCTTAAAGAACCCTAATTTCTCTCTTGAGCTTGCTGGTCCAGTATGGGGGACACAAATGCAAAAGCCAGATAGATTGGTGGGTGTGGAGAAAAGTATTTGGCATCTAAAACGAAAGCTACCTTCTTTCAGCTTGTCTAGATCATCATACATGACTTAGATGGAATGAAATTGAAAAATATATTATTTAATTATATTTTCTTAGGTCTGACAATTAATATATATTTAACCAAGCTGTTCAGTTAGATTTTTTATTCAGGAATTGATTTTTTTATTAGATTTGATTTGATGGATTTGTTTATTAGTGCAAATATAAGATTTCATGTGCAATAAAGAAGATTATTATTAAAATTTAGAAAAAAAATATGAAAAAAAAAGATTATTATTCCACCTGAATTAATAGTCTAAGGTTTCGTTTAGAAAATTTTTTTTGTTGCTTTCTAAAGTAGCTTTTTACTACAAAAATTTCTCAAACTAATTTTTTTTTGTACTAAAAAATTGTTTTAAAAAGTTGTATGAAACTAGCCTTAATCTATAAGGCTCAAACTATGATCAGTAGTTTAGCTTTTTTTTTTTTGGAACCTCTGCATATTGCCAAGTTAATCAGTAAATTATTTTAGATTATATATAATTACTATGAATTTTTAAGTCGAATTAGTGGACATCCTAAATTAATTGTGGCAAACTTTGAAACTTCAACTTGATAAGTACTTAGTGCTAATGTGGTCCAATGTGGGGGGCACAAGCCAAATTGACTGATGTGAAAGAAGAGAGTTAATTGGCACCTAAAATGTTAGCTTAGAAAATTCTAGCTCTCTTTGATCTCCTAATATTTATTTTTATATATTTTTAGTAGTCTAGATCATGATGCATGGTTTGGTTGTCTTTTATTAATTGGTCATTGCTTGTGTGGAATGTCATTAATAGACCTTAATCTTCATTCTATGGAGATATTGTCTTCTTCACCATTAAATCTCTTAATTAGTGGTGGTTTGGGAGAGGAGAGCAGGAATTTTCAAGAATAAAACTCTAACTCTCCTTAACCTCCTTCATATTTACATTTGGCTTTCACTTTGCTCTTATGATACGTACATATAGTTTGTATAATTTTAGTTCGAATTGCGAATATATATTGGACCGTTGACCAATATTAGGAGAGTTTTAGATTGAATCATTGGTCAAGTGATTTTATGGAAATTATTTCCTTAAATAAAAGTCAAATATTCAAATCTCTTAAATTTAAAGAAGGATTGAAGATTGAATTATTTATGTTAGAAATTTAAGTTATGGTCACAAATTTGGGCGGCAAACTATGCTCTCTTTGAAGATGAATTATGTAAAAACTACACTCTATGGAATGCTTTAGAAGTGGAACACACCTTACCAATTAAGGATACTTCAAGTAGGGGGGCTGGGATTTGTAACTTTATGGACATTGGCTAAGACTTTTTGAGTGAAGTGAAGGCAACTAATTGAACTTTATGCAACATTCATAATACTTATTACAAACAAGCATACTAAGAAGCCTAAGTTTTCTAAATATATTTTTTTTTTTAATTAAAACCCGTGGAGGGGCCTACGTGTTACTTCAAAAATCGGTTACAAAGTCCTTAAAAGGACCAACCAGCAAACTAGTGCTCAAAAGAGCTACAATCCAAAAAAGAAAGAAAAAAGCCTAATAGCCGGTCGGTCCTCAACCTATGTTACAAAATTGAAAGCAAAAAATAATAAATAACTTCTTCATTTTAAAAGTCACCATGTTAGTCCCATATACTAATTGATGCATAGTGATGAAGAATGATAGTTATAAAATTAGCTTGATAACTACCACTTCCTCATCAAAAGAAGATCCTCACTCAACCTAAGCAAAGGAAGATTAAAAAAAGCAAGCCAATAAGATGAGTTGATAGAGAAAACTATTCTTAATTTGTATTCAAAATATGATCTTTACATTCGAAAATCTAAGATTATGATAGGTCCTTCAATTCATAGACAAAAACATAATATCTTATAAGTCGCCCAAAATTGCCTTGATCGAGCACGAATCTCAAGGCATATTCAATTTTGAAACATTCAAAATTAAATACAGGACAATCTGAACTCCAATTTTAACAAACTTATAATCAAATTGAATGTCTTAGCAAGATGAATCAAACGACACCAAAATTGGTCCAATCTGAGCCCAAATGGGCTCAAATATGAGATATAGAGTACATTTGGAAAGTTCATAGCATTAATTAGATGACCAAATTATCTCCAAATATAGCATGTTATAAGAAAATTGAGATGCTCGATGAGAAGAATCAAACGAACCTAAAATAACTTAATTATGACATTATTAAGGCACTTAAATGTTTTGATAAATGCTCCATAATTGAGAGAGTCATTATGGATAATCCGATGAAGTACTTCGAATTTATCTTAGATATTCCCCATATTTACGGAGCATGTCAATATCAAAATCTATAAATAGATCCCCTCTTCCGACATGAAAAGGGAGCTTAGACTTTGGAAGGCTTAGATCATGGGCTAGAGACTCAAGAGACCTCTAAGACTTGAAGCATCCCAGAGTTCCACCACAGCACCATCACTAGCAAATCATCACCACCAGCTGCCTCTGATAGATCACCTATGCCTAACCATTGCCATCAAACCTCCGTTTGGTAGCCATCACCGAACCTTCAACTGAAATTCGTCGCCCGTTGACTATTGTCCCTCCGACCTCTGACCTCCATTATTTGTTGATTACGGTCCCTCCCACCTCAGTCAATTGCCAATTATGATTCCTCTGACATTCGTCACTCGTCGACTATGGTTCCTCCGACTACCAAGGTGGGCTGACTACGGTCTCCCTGACTGCCGTCGCTCACCTATTATGGTCCTTCCAACCACCATCGCCAGCAGGTAATCATTGTTGGACCATTGTCCAATCATTATCATCGGACTTACGTCTAACAACCATCACCTAGCCTTCATCTGATTTCCTTCACCCGTCAACTACAATCTCTCCGACCATAGTCTCCCACTAACTAAGGTCCCTCTGACCTCCGTTTCCCACCTGTAATGGTCCATCTAATAAGCTTCACCCGCCGACTAAGATCCCTTCGACTTCTATTTCTTGCCAGTTGTGGTACCTCTGACTTATGTCACCTATCAACTACAATTTTTTCAACCACCATCGTCTGTTGACTACGATTCCTCAAATCTCTGCCACCCACCGATTATAATCCCTTAAATACAGTCCTACCAACCAAATAAACAAGCCAACACTCTCTTGAGAACAACTCTCATGACCTTAGGTTCTTCTAGCCCAAACCATGTAAAGTACTTTATATGATGAATATTTGCTATATTGAGCTAACGCCTTCCCCTGTGTGTGTGTGTGTGTGTGTGTGTGTGTGTGTGTGTGTGTGTGTGTGTGTGTGTGTGTGTGTGTGTGTGTGTGTGTGTGTGTGTGTGTTGGATTTTCATTCAAAGTTAGGGCCCTATGCTCTTTATCTTTTTACCGCCACGAATGTTTCAGGACGCAACAACTCTAATAGTCACTTTAATACAAATGGTCACATCGAAATATAATTAAGACTTAGATGCATTTACATGTCTTGGTCAACAATACATGAATAAATGAATACAAGCTTTGAAATTGCATACATTGAGCTTCAAGAAGATACGTGAATCAAGTCATATTCTTTTTTTTTAGTTTTTGAGCGAATTAAACATAAACATACACACACATCACATATATAAGCTTAGAACTCAACTTCTTGATTGTTGGCCTAAGCTCCCAGCAAACATATAAAAATTGGCAGCATTATTAATAAGTCAACGACTTCATATAGAATGGAGCATAAATGAGCTTAAAAGTAATTTCCAAGCAGCTGCACTTCATACTTGAGTAAAGCAATATAAAAAATAACCAAAATGCCCTTCTTTGGATCGGCCAAAATTAAATTTGCATGGTTCAATTTTGACACCTGCATCTTAGTAATTATATAGTACATAATGTGAAACGATATGGAATTCCTTCACTACATTTCATAATGAGTTTCAGCTGCATTAATTTTTAAAATTTGTACTTAACATAATTGTATTTTAAACGAAAAGTATGTAATAAAGAACACTGTACTATTTATAATTAGATTTCTCTAACCTTTTTATTTTGAGTTCATTAAATTTCATTAGTGATAGCTTTTTTAATGCTACTTAAAACAATTTTTTAGTACAAAATTTTTAATTTTTAAAAAATGAGATAGACATAATGTGACATATCTCGATCCAGATACTTTTTAGAGCTGGGTCGACAAGTGAAAGCGACCCGAAGCACCCCAAATTCTCTCCTCTCTTTCTAGGATCCTGCTCCTCTCTAGGCCGATTGGCTTGCATGAAACTAGGGGTGTTAGTGAGACGAGCTGGCTCGACCTCGACTCGTTAACGAGCTCGCGAGTTGAGCTTATCGAGCCACGGGTTAGAGCTAAGCTTGTATTCGAGCTCCAGCCTAACTCAGCTCGAAAGCTCGTTGAGCCACTCGATTAAATTAAAGTATATTTAATAATTAATTTAAATTAGTATTATATAATATATTTTAATAATTTTAAACTAACTCTATATTAAAAGAAATAAAATTTCTTAAAAAAACTAAATTTTAAATTTAAAACTAAAAAATCAAGCTTAACAATCGAGTTGAGATTGAGCTTTCTAAACGAGCTCGAGCAATCGAGTTCAGCTCGAGCCTATGAATTTTTTAAAGAGTCGAGCTCGAGCTAGGTAACAGCTAAACAATCTTTTCTCGATTAGGCATATACTCGACTCGTTTACACCCCTACGTGAAGTTAAAGAAGTGAATAGTGAAAAAAAAAAAAGATATTTTTAAATACATAAATTTGGCCTAGGGTCATATATATTTTATAGTATTTTAAATTATAAACATATTGTTGATAATAAATAAAAAATGTCGTCTATATCACATTGTTGATAATGAAAGAAGTTTGAGTACATTTAAAAATACTAACAACGAATCTTTCAATTTGATTTTCAGCATTGTAATCGCTTGCTATCAAATCAGATCTCGGGTTCAAATCTAACAAATCGAATCTATATAAACCGCACTAAACCGGCTCGCAATAGGCCTGGTCTGAGCCTGACCCACCCAAAAACTAAAATAACTTAGACGAAAGCAGGTAATAATTAACGCTTCCTTTATTTTTCTTCCATATGAGATAGCTAAGTAGCTTGCATTGATTAAAATGGCAAGCTTTCACCAACCTTCGGCGTGCTTTCTCTGAAAGCTTGTTCCCCATTTCGGGCAAGAACCAGACCCACTAGAAAAGGTGCATGGCTCTTTGAACCGGGCCAAGGACGAGATGGTGACCGGACCGGAGCGGTCCGGCAGAGCTTGTTGAGCCGGCCGGGTTTGGCCATGCATCCACGTACTTACAGTGAGCTAAAGTTTGTGTACAAAGTGACCTATTTTAATGCGTTTTTGGTCAAATATTCAGGTTCAGTACTCTCACTGATTGAATTGTCTCCCTTGAACTCGATGGTTCCCGGCCCCCACTCTAATGGGCTGATGGGTCCTTTGATATAATGAACGGCTCATCATTTTATATATGTTATGAAGCAACGGTCAAATATTTTGAAATTTAATTACTTTAGGTTGATATAAATTATGTGAATCTATAATAATCCATTATAAGAAATATGTATGGAATTATCATGCACATCTCATAATAAGGCAGATGATAAGGAGGGCTGTCAAAAAAGTTTATTATTTATGAACAACTCATGCTCGGATCATTCAGAAACTTATGTTTGACTCTGCCTCATTATGAAAGCGAACCAAGCTTAAAAATATACTTTGTTTATACGGGTTTCCTTAAAAAGAATGAACAAGTCAGACCGTGCAATAACACCTAATCCGTGATGTTATTCGTCGACTAACGTATACCGAAAAGAGTAGTATTTGATGTCTGATATAAGCTATCTCAATCATCCAGTCTCCCTTCCTATAAGGAGAATAATCCAGTTTGAATACTTGACATCGTTTAACCAGTAATATTTCTTATCGGCTTTTACCCTAACATGCCTATGAATGACGTTTGACATCCTCTAACCATCAAAATCTAACATAAGCCTTCCCAGTCATCTAATACCCTATATGGAGAATAAACAAGTTTGAATACTTGATATCATCTGATCTCTGCTATTCCTCTTCGGTTATCGCTTGATGAAGTTAATCTTCCCTATCTAATTTCCCCTCCTTATAGGGTATGATCAAGTTGAATTTCCAATTGTCTTTCAACTATATACCTATGTTCTTTGTACCATCAGTTAATGTCCATTAATTAATGCATGCCATCCAAGACTTAAGGTTGATGTTCATCTTACTTACTATTCAATATATAGTATCCCCTACCATCAAAAGACTGATCAAGCTCATCACATACCATCATCTTATCATAACTCAAACGCCGCAACACTCTAATTACCACCAGTGAAGATTTTCTACAACATGTGTCTATTATATATATTAGCTCTTTCTTTAATCACAGATAAGGTCATCATTTATAATATTCTACTCATACTATTATAATTATTTCAATAAGCTCTAAATCATTTGAGTAAATTATTTTAAAATTTTTAATGATATTTTTTTATAAATAATTAAAACATAGATATACTATACATGCATGTATTGGAATTTTCAAAGCATTACTTCACAGGGGCCCAAATGAGCTTAATCATTGAGTTACTATTTAAGCAGAGGACCATGCAATAAAACGTTGAATGCATGCATTTACCCCACCGAAAGCAATTTGTGTGAGGGAAGGACTGTGGCAAGCTAAGCTTCTCATTCATTTGAAAGTTAAAAATATGTCCTTTTCTACCATCTCTGATGTTTATGCTGTTGGAGATCATAAGCATAGGGGGGTGCAGTGCAAGATCAGGCCTATGAAGGAGCTCTCAGTGAAATAAATTTATTTTTTAATATGTGAGATGTGCAGTTGGAACGCCTATTGTGATATTATTGAGTTGGTTATAATGACATGACCATGAAAACATAATTAAAATTGACTCCATAACAGTGGTAGCCAGCAGAGATATACTGTGATTAAATATTGTTTCTTGTGGCAACTGATTTGATAGCAAATAAGGAACCATTAGTTGCTTAGAAAGCTTGATATCTTAGACACTTAACGTTGATGTTTACGTTTAAAGTTATGGTGGAGTGATTAACGGGATTGATTTAGGGAGGAGATTTGAAAAAAGTGGCTAATCCGATATGAGTTCTCACCAAGGAGAGAGAGAGAAAGAGAGAGAGAGAATGAGTTCTCACCAAGGAGAGAGAGAGGAAGAGAGAGAGAGAGAGAGAGAATGAGTTCTCACCAAGGAGAGAGAGAGGAAGAGAGAGAGAGAGAGAGAGAGAGAGAGAGAATGAGTTCTCACCAAGGAGAGAGAGAGAGGAAGAAAGAGAGAGAGAGAGAGAGAGAGAGGGAGAGAGAGAGAGCATTAATTACTTGTACACTTAGGAAGAGATTACAATATTAAGGTCAGAAAGAAGGATATCTCCGCAATCAACTCTTAATTTCATCCTTTGGAGGATAGGTGATGGAAGAACCATATCTTTGACGTATTTAGAATGATATAATAGATTACATTTAAAATATTTGCGCACATGTCAATATTATAGGTAGAACACGACATAAGTGAACTATATTAACCTTGTAAGCCCATATGACTTATATGGGGCTCACTATTAATTTGATTATTATAATTTTATGTGGTGTTAATTATTTAATAAACACTAATTATATTATTTTAATATCAAATATACCACTCATATTTCCTTCATATCACTCATATATTTCATTTCTACCACTTATATTTGATATGAAAATAAATTATAGGTGGTATGTATGTTATATTAAAGTTTTAGATGTTAAGTATGTAAATATAGTAGTATAGAGTGGTATGTATGTAAATCTCCCTTTAATAAATTGTTTAAGTCTTTTATCATAAATTTATATTAGCTAGTAACCATGAAGATGAAGATCAATTTCAATTAGCAACTTGGAGAATTGGTTGATCACTTGGAGAAGAGCTCAAGTTCGTGGATACGAAGAATCAAGAGCTCCAAGGCTTTGGTATAACTTAGGCTTCATTTAGGGCAGCTTTTGGCAGCTCTTTTTTAGCTTTTTTTAATAAATTTTTGTAGTGAGTAACTGCTTTAGAAAATAATAAGAAAATTATTTCAATTGAACTTTAGTGTGCATCTTAGACGTTCTTTGTTATAAACTGAATATAGATTTATCGAAGTTCTCAAATTATATATATAACTAACATGAATTATTATATATATATATATATATATATATATATATGATTTGACAAAAAAAATTATTTCATATTTTTTTCAGAATAAATTCAAGTTTCATTTCTATTTATTTGAATTGTTCTATTTTATTTGTGTGAAATTAATTTAATCATTATGATATCGATCTCCTTTAAGTTTTAACAAGTTCAATTGATTATTTTTTATTATATGTTAAATTTATTTTATTTGCTTAATCATGTCATAAATTATGTAATTAGAGAAATTCGGCATAATTATAATTTAATAAATATTCTTTAATATTATTTTTTGGGTTAAAATTATCGGAGGGACCTACGTGTTAATATCCAACAAGTGCAGGTCTTTAGATGGATTCCATGCTTACTACTCATTCAAAGAGCTACAATAAAAAAAAGCAAAATAAAACTTAGAAGCAGAAGAGTAGAACAAAGTAAAATGTTAGGAAAGTAGACATACCCAAAAAATAAGCCAGGGCTTTGATGGTCTTTAAGATCTAGGTATAAATCATCATTTTGCAAAAAAAAATTGTTGCACCAAAACTTTTGAAAATAGAGTGATATAGTAAGAAATTGTTATAATATAAATGAAGGATGCATGTCAATGGATGAGATAAATGGCATGGACAACATGCAAGGACGTCCACATTAGCTAGTTGATCAAGGGGGATATTACAACTGAACAACCATAACATAGGCAACCAAAAAGTGTTGACAATCTAGCTGCTTAAGACTATCACATAATATATGGGAAGGAAACCACTCCAAAACAATCCGGCCATAAGAGTAGAACAATGACATAAGTAAGGTAGCAACAATCATCCAAATCCTCAAGAGATAAGCAACCCCAAAGGTTATCACAAAGGTAGCCACCCAAAACCAAAGAAAGAACATGACACAACCCACATAATTTGAGAGAAGGAAAAAACTCACAGACCATAAGACCCAAACAATAAAACGAAAGTTTGCTAGCTGTCGACCAGCATCAGGTGAAATCCACACCAGCCAAAAGCAACAAATAGAAGAAACAACAAAAAAACAACTATCCGCAAGAAAACTCAAACACTCACTCAAAAATAACAGATAGCACAACAAACATAACACCCAAAATAAATGAAAACACAACAAACCAAAACAGCAGCACAAACAACATCCCATACCTAATTCTTATATAAGATAAACATGCTTTGTCCAAACGAATAATTCCTCTCAGAATTCGATCGAGATAAATCCAACTCAGATAGCACCTAGAAAGAGTCTAACTGACAACCATATTTTGCAAGCCGGTTAGTACAAGAGTTTGCCTCATGATAGACATGGGTCGGAGAATAATTAAACTTATTCATGGACCATTTGATCTTTGGGATGATGTAAAAATTCTCAGGGTCACTAACATTAGAACCATTAATAATATGAAGTAACAACATTGCATCCACCTCCAACCAAACATCATAAATAACTAAAGAATAGCACATATTGTCATAGGCAAAGCATTATGCTCAGCAATAATAACATTACAATGGATGAAGGGACCTACAAAAGCCGAAATAACATTGCCTAAGTGATCTTTGATAATCCCACCACCAGCCGCGCTTAGGGAATTAACATAACCATATGTATTCATTTTACAGTAAGGGAAGGAAGGCTTAATCGAGTCCACCTTACATTTCTTTCTAATTTCTCATTTACATGAAGGCCAAGTTCAATAGCAAAATAATGAGCAACAAAACTACAATTATGAAAATTGCTGACATTGATAAGATTAACATAAAAAAGTTACAGAATTTTGTCTTTCACTTTGCAAAATTATACACCAAAAATTCATCTAAATTTTTTTATGCTTAGAATCATTTCTCTCCATCCAAAGGTACCACACTATAAGGATAGGAATCAGATTTCTAATATGATCTTTGATTGAGAAAAATCAAGAAAGTAAAATAGAGCTAACATCACTATTACAACTAAGTTATCGTTGTTGAGCACATCATAGAAATATCTCCAAACTTAATAGCAATGGTACCATTCACAAAAAAAAATATGGTTTATTGTAACGACATTTACATCTTGAGGGGATATTAAAATCTTTTTTTAATAAAATAACATCAATATGTAGCAGGTTATGAAGCACCTGCCTGACTAAATTAAATAGAATAAGAAATGAAACCTTTCACAAATTCAGTTTGGTCAGGAGAAATAAGTCTAGGAAGCCACAAGGCCAATCTCCCCAAAAGGACCTTAGAAATTAATTTGTTAAAAAGAAAACAAAGGCTAATCGGCTTTAAATCGGCCCAATGATTATAGCACCCTTGCTTTTAGGAATCAAGACAATGCTCGAAGAAGATAAATACGTATAGAAAAAGGAAACCCACTGAAAAAATCCTTCACAACATCCATCAAACTTAGTAGAGAAACTGATTTAAATTACATTTATGTTGGCACAAATTTAGTTGATTTTAAATGGTGCATACAATTCATCAAATTTGTCAAATTGTGTTAAGTATGATTAATTAAGTTCTAAATACATAATTTTATTATACTGAATAAAATAGATCTTAATTTTAATTTATTTAGATTCACTAAGTTTAATATATAAAACTATAAGTTTATATATATATATATATGTATATCTGCATGGTGTAATTTAATTTACTTTTACCGTTGGAGAAAGGGGAAGGTTAAAAAACAAAAGAGAGGAAGGTCCCCTATGACAAGCACTACAGGCTCTACTTCAAGGACCACTTGAACCACACTAACACAAGGCCTTCACAGCTCCAGATCTAAAGAAGCCAGCGGCCATTAAGAGCCTTACAGTTACTCAGTACAAATTCATTATTCATCAAGTATCACAGTAAGAGACCAGCATGGTTGGGCTACAGGCATTTCTAGCTCCTCTCTTAACTGATAGTAACACTTGCATGAAAGCTAGAGAAAGAGAGGGATGGAGGAAAGAAAATAGTAATAGAAAGAGAAAGAGAGTTGGCTGACAAGTGCTTTTGCTGCTGCTGATAGTAGCTTTTGGTTTCTTAATAGCAACCAAGTACCACTGCTACAACTAGAAGCACCATCATTTCCCATCTAAATTTGTTCATCCCTAACTTTTATATCTCTTTGTCAAACAAAAGGCCCCACTATAGGACAACTATAGTATAAGGAGAGTTGCTCGTAGGAATTTTATGAATATTTTCCTAACAAAAATGATGATGAAACCAGCTTTAATTTCAATAAAAATTAGGCATTTTAGGAATCAAATATTTTAATACATATTGAAATTTTTTTTTAGGTTAAAAATTGGTGATTTTATGAAAGTTTAGCTATTTAGAAAACTGATATTATTATTATTTTTATTTATATATCAAACAATCACCCAAATATCAAACATATTAGAACTCCAAGTTGAAAATTTTGATTTTCTGAAATTATTGATGTGAGGCACATAGATGAATAAATTTAAGACATTTATTAAGAATATCAATTTTGTAAAGTTAAAATATTATACTCACATAACTTTAATTCTATTTATAGTCTTTTGGAACGACTTTCTTAATGCTTCTTAAATCAGTTTTTTAGTACAAAAATTAAAATTTTTGCACTATAAATGTGCTTTAAGAAACCGTAAAAAAGTCGTCCAAAAGGATGCCTTAATTAGCTCTAAAAAGAAGAGGGATGATAAAAAAAAAAAATTATTGAAAACTCAAGTTCAAGTCACATCATTACTTAATTAAAGAGATCAATAAAAATCTTTCACAAACAAAAGTATATAACACTCTTCACATTTCAATTGAGCCACATAAGAATATGCCCCCACATAATTTTCTGTAAATTTATTTAAGGGTACTGCAACAATACTTCAAAAATAATTGTTAAAGATAAAATTAAAGAGACAAAAAAGAGAATAAAAATGGTCCCATACATATATGTGGACAACAGTCTTCATCCTCCCATACAAAGCTAACACTCTAAGAATTAAAACTACCTATAGAAAGCCAAAAACACCTCCCTCCTGAGCCAAACACCATTGTTACTCCTCAGTTTTTCTTCTTCAAAACTTGGGAGAAGAAAGATAGAGAGACCGACAAAAGAAGAAATTAAACCTCGATCTCCTCTTCTTAACCCTCTCCCTCTTCTCTTCTTCTTCTTCGAACCCTATTTGATATAGATCCAATATATAGAAACCCTACAAAGAGATTTTATATGTCTAGGAGAGAAAGCAAGCTCATAAAAAAAAGCCCAAATTGGGGAGACAACCAAAGAGGAAAAGTCTCTTAACATCAAAACCTTCCATTCCTTGCATATAATTCTGAAGTTCAGCTACAAGTCAAGGAAAGCACCTCTCTCTCTCTCTCTCTCTCTCTCTCTCTCTCTCTCTCCCCCCTCAACACAAAGATGAGTCAAAAAGAAACACATGACTTCATGAATGTAAGCTCCTTCTCACAACTCCCTTTCATCCGTCCCACCCAAACCAAAGACAAACCATCGTCCTCCACTTCGGCCACCGCTGCTGCCATCCGACTCTTCGGCATCGACGTACCCCATGAGCCCACCACTATCGCCACCACCACTACCTCTCATGACACTAGCCGAAAGTTCGAATGCCACTATTGCGGTCGAAGCTTCCCCACTTCGCAAGCTCTCGGAGGCCATCAAAACGCTCACAAACGTGAGCGCCAACACGCCAAACGCGCTCAACTACAATCCGCCATGGCAGCTGCTCACCACCGTTCTTCCCCCATTGACCGCCACCATATCTACCATCACCTAGGCCCATTTTCAACATCTCGGTTCTCCCTCCTCTCCACTAGCTACCACTCCAACCATTCCTCCTGGTCGACGCAACCTCCGCCGCCACCTATTCACGGTAGTCCTCTACCCCCACTATGGAGAGCTCGAACTCCAGTGCAGGCTGGAATTAGGCCTATACTTCCATTTTTTGGAGGAGATGGGTTAAGGAGAGTTGGAGATGGAGACTCTTCTTCTTCCACCATTTCTTCTATATCTCCACAAAATCGCTTGGTTTGTGAGCCTATAGAAGGAGGCAAGGAAAATGTGAGTCTTGATCTTCACCTCTAGATGACTTTGGCTAACAAATTAATAATTGCCAAGATTTAATACATTGTTTCATATTGTAAATCCATGCATTGCTCTATCTTTGTTAAGTTTTTGCATGTTTGCCTACCTCCAATTATTCTTTTTTTTTTCTCCTTTTGTTAATCTAAGTGAATTATTCCTTATTATTTGTTTTATCAGTCTTAATTCATCCAATTCTTGAAAATTAGAATTTTTTGCATTTTCTTTACAACTATAAAATATTTAAAAATAGGCAAAATGATCATGTCTTTCTTATGTACACTTTTTTTACATAAAGTTTAGATTTTTATTTTTCATATAGCCTATTTCTTGACTTCTAATTGGTTGTACAGACACATGATCGTGCAAAAAGGGCTAAAGTAAGCTTTAATTTATACATGTAGCACAAGAGCTTGCCCTCTTTTCTGTTGATTGGAGAACTGCATTTACTGTATTTTTTTCTGAATGGTATGGCATCTCAATCATTACATTTGGTAAAGTGACAAGATATTAGAGATGATTGTTAAATAGACAAATGATTGACTATATTCTCACATAATTATCAAATTTATCTCTGAGTAGTGTGTAAGTAAATGAATTCAAGATATCTTATGTTGGTAGTCAAAGCTCTCAGCTAATGGATTAGGATGAGCTGTATATGATCATATATGTTCATTTATAACTTGAAAGGTTTAGTATGTTTATGTCAAATAACATACATGAGTTGTGCTATTAAATTAATATACATTTTTAATATTATAATGACTTGTTAAGAAGTTTAAGGATAAAATATATAACTAGTCTAACATATCAATTAGATTTATAATTTTTTCAAAATAAAATAATATCTCATATATTTTATTTAAGATAAAATGGACATAAAATTACTTATAATTTTTTATTCGAAAACGAGCAAGAGAACTTATTTAAGTTACATTTGCTAAGTCATGAATATGATATTCATATTTTAGAAATATAAAATAGATATATAACACTTTGAGTTCGTTTGAGAAAGCTTTCTTAATGCTTTCTAAAACATTATTTTAGTTAATTTTTTTCTTGAATTAGAATTTTTTGTACTAAAAAGTTGTTTTAGAAAGCAATGGAAAAGTTGTCCCAAACCAAGCCTTAATTTTAAGTCTATTAATAATATATTAGGGTTGTATATAAACCTTCATGAAGGTAGTTTTTATTTATTTATTCAGTTTTTTCACAAGCATAGGAATATTGCATGGGTGAAAACAAATGTACTAAATCTTCAACAATTATATTAGACTTTGTTTGGGATAGCTTTCTTATTACTTTATGAAACAGTTTATTAGTTTAAAATTTTTGAATTTGAAATTTTTGTATTAGAAAACTGCTTCATAAACCAGTAATAAAATTATCTCAAACAAAGTCTTAATTAATCTTACAAAAACTACTTTTCTTTTGTTAAATTGCCTAAAAAATAAATGTAAGAAGCCCAAACAAAGATGAGCTACAAGCAAAGAAAATATATTTTTATCATGTTGATGGGCCACAACATATTGAAAGTCATAGTGGCAATTGAAAGAAGCATTTATTACTATTCACAAGCCAATTAATTAATTTGTCAGAGCCTCAATATATTGGGAAAATATTTTTGCTGCTAATGACTATTAGGTAGCCACATGCTGTATATATGGGGGCATCAATTATAGAGTGTAAGAGACTTTTTCTTTTGGAAGCAATGGGAATTCTTATGATTCCCATTTTGATTCAAGGAAGAACTGAACAGTAGGCCTGTCCAGTTCTTTGAGGCATTCATCTATTTTGCGCACATATTTTATATGATTTCTATTCATGGAGTTCAATTATATTTGTTCTATGTGCATTACTATGTTATAATAGTATTGTAAAAATGATAATGATGATTTTTTTTAAAAATGTAATCATTATTTGGGATGTAATTAGAAATTAATTACCATTTTTAAGCTCTACAAAGCTATTTTAAGCTCAAATATAATGATTTTAAATTAACATATAAAATGAGTTAAAATAAAATCATTATTTTCATAAGTTACAAAATTTTCTTTAAAATTCTTTTAAGTATGTTTTAATCAGGAGAAGTTTGAAAAAATAATTTTTTTTTTTTTTTTTTTTTTTTTTTTTGAATTAGATTTTTTTGTACTAAAAAGCTGTTTTAGAAGCAATGGGAAAGCTGTCTGAAGCCTTAGTTTTAAGTCTATTAATAATATATTAGGGTTGTATATAAACCTTCATGAAGGTATTATTTATTTATTTATTTAGTTTTTCACAAGCAAAGGAATATTGCATGGGTGAAAACAAATATACTAAATCTTCAACAATTATATTAGACTTTGTTTGGTATAGCTTTCTTATTGCTTTATGAAACAATTTCTTAGTTAAAAAAAAAAATTGAATTTGAAATTTTTGTATTAGAAAACTGCTTCATAAACCAGTAATAAAATTATCTCAAACAAAGTCTTAATTAATCTTACAAAAACTACTTTTCTTTTGTTAAATTGGCTAAAAAATAAATGTAAGAAGCCCAAACAAAGATGAGCTACAAGCAAAGAAAATATATTTTTATCATGTTGATGGGCCACAACATATTGAAAGGCATAGTGGCAATTGAAAGAAGCATTTATTACTATTCACAAGCCAATTAATTAATTTGTCAGAGCCTCATTATATTGGGAAAATATTTTTGCTGCTAATGACTATTAGGTAGCCACATGCTGTATATATGGGGGCATCAGTTATAGAGTGTAAGAGACTTTTTCTTTTGGAAGCAATGGGAATTCTTATGATTCCCATTTTGATTCAAGGAAGAACTGAACAGTAGGCCTGTCCAGTTCTTTGAGGCATTCATCTATTTTGCGCACATATTTTATATGATTTCTATTCATGGAGTTCAATTATATTTGTTCTATGTGCATTACTATGTTATAATAGTAATTTTTTTTTTATTAATAGTGCATTTATAATTAATTATTGTGTTAGGATTGGTTTAATGTCTTAAAATTAAGGAACATGTATTGTAAAAATGAAAATGATGAAATTTTTTTAAATGTAATCATTATTGGGATGTAATTAGAAATTAATTACCATTTTTAAGCTCTACAAAGCTATTTTAAGCTCAAATATAATGATTTTAAATTAACATATAAAATGAGTTAAAATAAAATCATTATTTTCATAAGTTACAAAATTTTCTTTAAAATTCTTTTAAGTATGTTTTAATCACATTAAAATTTTGGGGGATTTACTTAAATACCACTTTATTCCATGCTATTTACATATCTAACACCCAAAATATTAATATTATATGTCTATCACCCATATACAACTTTAGTATCAAATATATCACTTCTATATATCATTCCTATCACTTATACCACCTTATAAATTTTAATATTTCATTCCATGTATCCATATTTATTCTAACGTTAGATATGTAAATAGCATATAATAAAGTGGACTTCAAAAGAATTTTGGCCTCACAATTTATGACAACAGTAGAAAAGTAGGATTTTTTTTCTTTACACCTAAGAGCTTTAAAGCTTTGCATGGTTAACAAAGTGGCAGTTAAATGTAAAGCTGTGAGGTGTTGTGCTTCTTCTGCTGTTTATGTTGGGGTCAGATTTTGCAGGAGAATGCTGCCAAAAACTAAACTGTAAATACTGATACAACTGCTATCTTATTTATGTCCCCTAATAGCTACAGATCATTGAATGGCTTGCAGCTCATGCTGCCTTCATTTTATATGACAAATGCATGCATAGAGAGAGAGAGAGAGAGAGAGAGAGAGAGAGAGAGAGAGAGAGAGAGAGAGAGAGAGAGGGAGGGAAGGAGAGAGAGAGAGAGAGAGGCTTCAACAGAGTATAATGTGCATTGCATATGATATACATCAAGTTTGGGGTAAAAATATGACATAAAGTACCTGAGATGAGCAGTACTTGTCATGCAGGGAACAATCTATGGCTATTTAACTAGGTTATAGAGGCGAAGCAACAAGATATATACAATGACTATTGTGGACTTAGCAGGTAAGCTTTGTGAGAATTATTAATGTGACGTATTTCATATCAATGGTTCAAATCAGATAGAGTTTGGGTGTTGTATGGACATCAAGAATAAAGTTTCCTTGAGCACTTGATAGGAAGTTTCTTAGCAAATTGTGTTTTAGGAGAAATTATTATGAGCGAAGTTTGGACATACTGCTACATTCTGATTCCAATCAAATAACGATACATGACTAATTAGCTATGTATTGACTAGTACACATTAGTGTACGTGTACTATAATACACAACTAGTACACACCAATACACAGTTAATTTACAATAGTATTACCAAAAGGTTAATATACAATATGTATTAGCAACATGTAGTCATTTGATTAGAGTTTGGACATAGCTTTACGTTTGGACTCCGCACATAATACATAGCTAGTACACACCAAAACACAACTAATACACACTAATACACAATTAAAATACAATAGTATTGACAAAAAGTTAATATACAATATGTATTAATTAGCAACGTGTCGTCATTTGATTGGAGTTTGGACATAGTTTTACGTTCGGACTCCGCACGTAATAATTTTTCATGTTTTAGGAATTATTGTTAGATATATCATAATAATAACAAAATGATTTTTCCAATTATTTTGGAGGGCTTTAGTAGAATTTTTAACTGTTTAAAAAGTTTTAGTAGTTTTAAAATTGATATAAATTTTTTTTTGTAAATATCATTTGTCGGAAAATGATTTGATAGACGATCTGTAATATATCTAGTAGCAATATCATAGTACTTTGAAATAAAGTAACTTTAACAATTGCAGGTAGGGGTGTCAATATTTGACCCATGCAACACAAAAATCTGATTTGAATCCGACCCAAAAATTTCTGGTTACACTCGACCTGATTTAAAAATGGGTCAGGTTCGGGTTGACCCGTTGAATTGTCGGGTCAACCCGAAAACCTGTTTGAAATGTGCTGATCACGTTGCCCGCACCTACCTGCGTGCCCACCCGAGCTGCCTGCACCGCGCCCGAAGCTGTCAATGGCTGCCCTAGCCCACTCCCGCGCTCTCCCGAAGCTGCCCTCGGCTACCCACTCCCACCCGCGCGCGCCCGTGGCTACCGCTACCGCCCGGGGGCGCCAACACCTGCTCAGGCCCACTCGCGCACGCCACTCGCAACAGACACTCCTCTCCGCCCGCCCGCCGTCCCGCCGTCAAACTTGTTGGGTCGGGTCAACCCAGCAACCCAACAGGTCGGTACGGGTCTTGATTTCTGAACCGTTTATATAACCAAGTCGGATTAGGGTTGACACGTTTAAACCCGGGTCAGTTATGGGTTCAACCCGAACCTAATCCACAACCCGGTTTTGACACCCCTAATTGCAGTTATATAGCACCAGTTTTAAGCTTCATTTGGGATAGCTTTCTTACTGTTTTATGAATCAGCTTTTTAGTATAAAAATTTCAAATTAAAAAAAATTGTAATAAGGAACTTCTTCATGAAGCAATATGAATGTTATCTCAGACGAAACCTTAATCAATGGAGCTTTCTAGTAGTAGCGATTAAAATCAATTCAATATAGCAACAGTTAAACCACTATTATATACAAAAAGACCGCGATTTTAACAATTGAAAGCTTGTATCTTTTGAACTTTGATCAACTAAAATTGCTATAATTCAATAGTGTTTTTAATATGCAATAATGCAAACCTTTGGAATGCTGAAATTTTTTGCGCTTCCTCCTCTTTTTTTGTAAGGATATAAATCTTTCCTAATTTTTTTACTAGAATCGCTCGCAAGATTTGTTGCAGATGTGAAGAAGACATAAGACTAAATACACAATAAATCTATGTAAGACAAGAAATATTTATCATAGTTGACCCCATTAGCATTAGTGTTGAATTCCTCTTTGGTTAATTAGAAATTAATTAGCATATCACTTGAGCCAAGGCCCTTTGGTACATGTAATTTTTTTTCTTTTGTTTAGACATTTAATAAAGCTATATTAAGGGCACATAACAAGCAAACTTCTAAACCTATAGTTATAAAATTTATATACTATATGAGGATTATTATAGCATTGATTAGTTGAGCCAAATCATGAAGATAATTTCATTCCATTCTTAATGAATAGAATACATAACACAAAATAGCAAGATTTACATAAGGCAAAAAGCCAAAGACATTGAGGAGCATTTAGAGTGAATTATAATACAAATATCATATTTAATTATCATAGAAAACATTTTATACATTATTTATTAGAGGTCAGTCACGTACAAGTTCCATTTACATTAGTATAAATGAAATTCAAAATTTATAAATATTTCACATTTAAGGATTTGTTTGGAACAGCTTTCTTACTGCTTTGTGAAGCAGCTTTCTAATATGCGAATTTTTAATTCAAATTTAAAAAAATAATAAGAAAGATGTCTCAAATGAAGCCTAAGTTTCTACGAAAATATTAAAACAAATTATTTTATTCAATCAATATTTCCACTCAATATTTCACTAGATTTTCATAGCACATTTCTAAAAAAACTATAGGTGTTGATAATAGAAAAAAAAACATTATTGTTGGAAAATACTTTGAATTTGAGACGGATTTAGGCTTTGTTTGGGACTACTTTGTTGCTTCTTAAAGCTGCTTTCTAGTATAAAAAATTTTAATTTTCGTACAAAAAAACTGTTTTAAGAATCAACAAAAAAAATTATCCCAAATGAAATCTTAGCGTTGTTATACTGCAACAATTTTAACCATAGTAAACAACAATAGTTAAAATCATCCAAGTCGTCTGTTTGTCAATCACTGGATTTGATTTGATCAATTCACAACTTACAACTTATTGTTTTAAGATCATTCGATGAGATGAATTCAGTGACATAAAAAATATTTGACTTTTTACTCGATAAAACTAAAGGAAAGATTAAAATAAACTTTATATATATTATTAATTTATAAATATGTGAATAAGTACATTTTATTTCACATATGTATGGTGATTTTGTTCTTTTAGAAATCAATATTATGTTCCAAGCATTAAGAATGTACTGAAGGATCTGGCCGGCTATCGTAACATAAGCCCATTTGTGAGTGAAACAAAGTCTTCTTGGGCCTTTCCTAATTGGCGGCCACATATGCATCCTTGAAGAATATATAAATCATTGTTACTGCTTGTTCTATTTTTAATTTTTTCAGTTTCTACGTACGCAAAATAGCACATATTTCTTCAATAAAAAATTAGCATATAAAATTTTGCTAATATTTTTTTTCAAGACAATCAGCATAATTTATGAATAATTATTTTTTTCAAAAAGAAAATTATAATTTCATTAGATATTAAAATGTATTATAGCATAACAATTATTATGTTTTCCCTGTGGATAGAATTTTGTAGAAGTCAAGAGTCAATGAGGTCCTCCAAACTTGCAAAACTATAAGAAGATAGCTAGATAGTCTTTGTCTGCTGGATCGTTGAGTGATCTTCCGTTTGACTAAGCATGAATAATTTCATCACCATCGCCTAGGGATGTCAATATTGGACCCAACCCGAACCCGAACTCGACCCAAAAATTTTCGGGTTCAGGTTTTCGACCCGTTTCAAAATCGGGTTCGGGTTGACCCGGGAACCCGGAAATGACCCGGATGGCCAGGCTGCCCGCATCATTCTGCCCAGTCACGTGATGCGATCCAGCCGCAGGCGCGGTCCCGCGGTCGAGTCTGCTCGGCGCCGCGCGTGGCGCATCACGCGGTCGAGTCCGTAGAGTTTACCGCGCGTCCCGCGGTCGAGTTCGCCGAGTCTACCGGGCATCCTGCGGTTCGCCGAGTCTGCTGCGCGTCCCGCGGTCTAGTCCACTGCGCCTG
>NW_021319121.1:1047728-1053326 GCF_001605985.2 Dendrobium catenatum | reverse complement strand
CCTTGGTGTTCACTTCTCTTTTCTGCTTGTGTGTTAAATTTACGTGCAACGCTCGAACGCGAATCTACAAACTCTACCGCCGCGTATTTTCTAACACGCAACAATAAAATCTATGATAAATCACCAAAATCATTTTGATCGGGTATGAATCTTGATATATATGTATATATTTGAATTGAAAATATTTGAAATTAAATACATAATCATTTGAACTTTGATTTATACAAATTTATAGTTGAATAGAACGTCTCGATAAGATGAACCAAAAAAATACTAAAAGTGATCCAATTTGAGGCCGGATGTGCACAAATCAAGAGTATGAAGTTTAATTGGAAAAAAAAGTGTGACATTAATTAAATGTCCAAATGGTCTTCAAATTGGGCATGCTTAGGATTAAATTGAGCAACTTGACAAGAAGAATCCAATTAGTCAAAGATCGCTTAATTCTGTCATCATTAAGACACTCAAATGTTGAATGAAGTTATATGATCAAGAATTTCAATATAGGTTGTTAGATAGTGTTTTGAATTTTGGCTATATTTATAGGGCATATCACTCTTAAAAAATTATAAATAAGCCCCATTCTCTACATAAAGAGGAGCCAGGAGCTTGGAGCTAGAACTTGGCCTTTGGTTTGAGATTCAAGAGAGCTCTAAGGATACTAGAGCACCACCATCGAGCTACCGTCTAATTGTGATCCTTTAACCACCACCACTCAACTATGGTCCTTCAACTTTTGTCATCCATCAACTACGGGCTCGTTTGTTTCCACGTTATTCCTCCTTTTTCAGTTTGAAACGGAAAACTCAATCGTGGAACATGTTTGGACGTGAGGTATACTTTTTTAAAAACTCCATTTATCTATTGTTTTGAGAAGCATTATATATTAGATTATCCGTTTAAAAAATGCCTTTTCTCCTATTGAAGTTTTTGATACTGAAACGAGAAATAAACCAAACGAAGTCTACGATATTTGGACCACCTTTTTCCAAACCATTGTCCTTGGACCATCATCGCCCCAATTATGGTTTCTTGGAATATCGTTGCATGATTATGGTCTTCCGATCATCATTGCTCGACTATAGTCCTCCGAACTCTGTCGGATGATAATTGTCTTCCGGACTATTGCCCAACTATAGTCCTAAAACCACTATTACCCAACTACGGTCCTTAGGAGATTCTCGAACCACCGTTGCACATCTACGGTCAACCAACATTTATCACCCACCAATTATAATCCTCAAACAATCATCATGTGATTAAAATCCTTATACCTCTATCACCCAACTATAATCATCGGACCACTATCGCCCGATTATGGTCTAGGACCAATGTTTCCCAATTACAGTCCTTATGACCTCTATCGCCCATCGACAACTATTCTCATACCATCTTCTCTTTACTACGGTCACTGTCAATTATAGGCCCTCCATCCTCCATTGCCTGACAATGATCCTTCATTTAACTTCACTCGACTATGGCCCTCCAACCTCTGTTTCATGCCAACTATTGTCATCCGGACACCTTCGTCTGATTACGGTCCTTCCAATCTCCGTCGCTTACCTATTATAGTTTTATGACCACCTTCTCTTGTCAATTACGATCATTCAACCATTGTTGCCCAACTATGATTTTCCAACCAAGATCACATTCCTTCGACCATCGTTGTTTGACTACATGTCACACCCCAAAATTAGGGCTGTGAAAATCGAGTCACAGGTCAGGTTCAGGTTCAACCCGAAATTGACCCGACACTGTTCAACCCGACCCGAACCTAACCCGTTTTTGCAAACGGGTCGATTTTCTGAACTCGAACCCGACCCGCTTCAGGAATATTTTACTAAAATTTTTTATTTAATTCAATTTATTTAAATCTAAATTAAATTAAAATAAGATTTACTTCAATCAATTTAAAATAAATCAAGCTTAATTTAATTTCGACAACAACATTTATTATTTTTTAGAAATATCATTTACTTATGTGATAAAATTTTTTTAAAACCCTCCTAAATTAATTAAAAATGAGTCAAATCTGGTTGATTTTAGATTTTTGGGTCAACCTGAACCTGACCCAATTTTATAAACAGGTCAAATTCCCTACCCCGAACCCGACCCGGTTCGGGTTCGGGTTGACCTGAACCCAAAATTTTTGGGCCGAGTCAAATATTGACACCTCTACCCAAGACCTAATGAAAGAACTAAAGCCTGAACCTAATAATCTCATCTACAACACATAGCATTCCAAAACTAACAAAATAATCCAAAAATCATTAATAAAATAAACAAACAACCAAATTTTCAATTCAAAAGAATAGTTTACAAATAATACAATATAATTTCATTTTATACATCAAAACATAAATATTGGACTACAAAATTACTTTAATAAAAAAGCTCTTGATGATTTTGCCCTAATCAACTTCTAGTTTAAGAAATCATATGCTTGGTAGGCTTTTCCAATTCTATAACAGAAATCAAATCCACATTTGCATTTATTAAGTATAAACAAAATTATATATTTATTCAGATAAAAGTTCTTATTATAACATTTTTTAAAACAAAAGGAAAATATTATTAAAAAAAGTGAATGATATACCACAAGACCACGATCGGACCACATCATGAGATGTACAATCAATGAAAAACCAAAATCAGAAACGAATCGATACGAACTCAAACCATCCAGTGAGGATCCAAAATTAGTCGTGAAACCAAACACAAGTAGCAAACAGTAGACCACCACGATTGCCCAACCCTGGCCCTCACAGGTGCATGCAGAATGTCTGCTTCCTTATAGTTCATATCCAAAATAACGACGACAACTAAAAACTGATAGAAACCAAAAACCATAAACCATGAAAATAGAAATCATTTATTCTTAGATTTTCGTTTATGATTTCTAACAACAGTATCCAGCGATCCAGATTTCAAAACTCTATCAAAGTATCCTCCCCTTCAAACGGCAAATCATTGTGTAGCCAATCACATTGCACTGAACATTATTCTTAGCAAGATGGGCTTGTAAATTAGCGTTTGAAATAACTGTAATATGCACTTCCACTAGAGGGTCTACACCAACCTTCCCTGAGTTAACATCACCACCATCATCTGAATAGTTAGAGTTAGCATCCGAGGACTCCACACTAACATTATACAAAGGACTAGTAGAATTAGCACCGCAATTAGAATATACCAAAACCGTACTGATAGGAGCCCCAAATAGAGGACCCCCACCCATTACACCATCACAAACACCAACCGATGAGCCACCCGAACAAGTCGCGGCAATAGAAACATGGATATCATGGGAATAAATTGGGCCCGACGAAGTAGAAACAACAGCAACTTCAGCATCAGCAATAACCACATCACCCAAAGAATTAATTGGCAAATAGACGAGAGAAATATGCAACTGATTCTCCAGGTAACCAACAGGGTTCACAGACGGTAAAACAACAGGAGACATAACATCTACATTAAGACTAGAGATGAAAAGAGCAGTGTCCTCTAAATTACCAACATCAAAACTCGAGACCTGCACAACATTCTCCAACACGATAGGAGTATCAATAGTCTCCACCCTAGGCATAACAAAGGGGGGAATTAAAATTCAAAGCCGGTTTAGTAGCTGCATTAGACAAATCAGTCGAAAGAGGAGGACGACATTTCCCAGCTACATGCCCAAATACACTTACAAGACGTACAAAAGGGGGGAAATTCATCCAAAACAACCTCTTGCACATACCCTAAACTTTTAGAACCTAACCAAACTTGATTTGGATAAGATTTAGTTATATCAAGCTCCACCAACACACGAGCGATGGAAGGCCGAGTTCCCGCCGAAGTAGCTACATCAATTTTCATAGGTTTCTAAAAAATAGCTCCCAACCAATGAAGTATATGAGGGGTGAAAAGATGAGGACGTAATTGTGAAAAAGAGACCCAAATCGAGATGACAGATGACTCAACACCAACATCCAAGCTGGGAGATCATTTCGTTAGTTTCATATAAAAGTTGAAAACAAGATAGGATATATGACAAAATACCCTACAATAATCAAGAGCATTAGCTAATTTAAACATAATATGTGATGAGTCAAGCAAGGTGACCAAAACTTCATCGTTTAGCTTTAGGTTAAGGAAAAACTTGTGAATTGAATCAAGAGAGGGCCGCTTAGAAGGGAAGAATCCAAATAAGAAAAATTGAAAAGGGATAGCTAACTCGTTGATTTCTTGGTCGGAAATCCAAAGAGAGGGAAAGCCACAGAAAATAAAGGTCCACAAATCCGAAAAAGAGGAAAACAAAGTAGAACCAACAAGCTCCTCTAAAAACGAGTGCGAATGAGACGAACCCCCTAAAAAACCAGTGTCGCACAACCTATTTGGCGCCATTCAACATGCGCCGGAGAAGGAGACAAATAATAAAGCTAGAAAACTCCAAAACCAATAGAACTCAAGGAGAAGAAGAGAGCACTTCCCTGAAAATCACCGAGTTCACTGGCGCGGAGGCCCCAGCAGGGCGGGGGGAACCCCAACAAGGCCTAAGGAAAAAACCCTAGCATAGGAAAAGGAAGTCTTTTGCCCTAAACTCCAGCATATTCAATTTATTTGTTATTAATATGCATGCTTAAGTTCTTATTATAACATGGGGCTAACTTTTAGAACAATAACATTTTGTATAAATGTATATATAAAAAAAAAGACATACTATTTCAAAACTTCTACCAATGTCAGAAACATGAACTTATATAGAGTATGAGTATCACTTGAACTTACTAGTTGTATTAAAAATAGAAGCTTTGACATAAGAAGTAACATATATTACATATTTATGTAATATATATAATATAAAATGCGTATGTCTCAATGTATGCTTATAAATTCACTTTTATTATATCTTCCTTGAAGCCCCCACATATGCATAAAGTAGATGGGGTAAAAAAAACACATCCACACCTAATAGATGGGGCCATAAACAAAATCAATCTCCCACATCTGCACCTGACAAATGGGGCAAAAAAAAAAAATTGAAACATAACAGAACAAAGAGAGCTCTTATAACATTTCTTGTAGTTCACTTTAACATTTCACACATTAGAACTTATGTCATCTTATGATATGCATAGACAGATAAACACAAAAATATCATAAATAGATAACATTAAACATGCACATGGATATAATGAATTCTCACATGTATGAGGTTTTAGGGATAACACGTGTAATTTGTACACACACCTTATGACTCCCCGGGATCTAAGGGAATGATTGAACATCCTAAACTAAATTTTCTCAACCCCGACATAAAACACCAGAGCTATCTAATAATTCAAAATATTTAAAATGGCTTTAAAACATTCCAAAATTTTATTTTAAAATCAAAATATACAAGTAATCCAATACACTTGCAGTCTATAGATAAAACATGCCAAAATAATTGGATCATCAAAATTACCAAAATACCTTAATCAAAATCTTTACTGGTGAGCTCCCTCTGACTTCACTTTGTCAAACTATTTCTTTTTCCTTAACTATTAAATATTAATGGAATGAGTATTCTAACTCGATAGGCATACCAATACCTTGTTAAAGAATTAT
>NW_021319121.1:1036155-1047637 GCF_001605985.2 Dendrobium catenatum | reverse complement strand
ATTTTTTTTTATTTTTGTACTAAAACTCCGTTTTAGAAAGCAATAAAAAAGCCGTCCCAAATGAAGCCTAAATCTCGTATCAATCTCTATAAATACGCATTGTAAAGGAGGAATGAAAAGTAATTTTGACTCTCAGAATTATTCTACTTTCTTCTCTGTTTCTGACTAGAAAAGTGTAAGCTTAACAGCACAACAGTTCTCATTTTTTAGCTGCAGGATGTCGCAGTCTCGCAGAAGCTAAGGAATTTATGAAGAAGAAAGGACTTCATGTGGGCTCGGATTAACTTAATATAACTGTTATATGTTTCTTATTGTTGTAGGATTATCAAGCTTTGTTATAATAGACTGATTTTGTAAACTTTGCTATTCAAAACTGTTATCCCTGTTGAGTTTGTTAATTGAACCGTTTACCTTTATTTTATGAAAATACGATGGAGTTGTATTAATCATATACAGGGTCGAAACCAGCCTTAAATTTCAGGAGAGGAAATTTATAAGTAAAACTATAGATATTTTTTTAAAAAATATCTTTACAACTAAAATTTGTTCCGGAGGCGTTGCCCCTTTACCCCTATTTATTCATATCCTTAATCGTCGTACGCTTCGTAAAAATATCGAATGTCAAGGGGAAGCGCCTCTACGGGAACAAATTTTGGTTTGTAAGGATTTTTTTAGATTTTGTTTACTATTTCTCTTTGTAAGGATATTTCTCTTTTGATTTTTTCTTTGTAAGGATAATTTTGAATTTTCTTTATTGAAAAATTAAATTTGTTACAAAATGTTAAGATTTTTTTAAACCAGCTTTCAATGAAAATTTCATAAAAATGACATTCTATTAGAGCCTACAATTGAGTCTAGCTCGAGCAGTTTATTTGAGTTCGAGCTAATGCGCCGTGTTCAAGCCAGAGTTTCGAGACACGTGTCGAGTTCGACTCAAATTCGGGCCTCCAATAAACTTTGAGAGCCAAGCTCGAACTTGCTATGGCTCAAGCTCGAGCTCGACTCGCAACACACTAAATAGATATTTAGTTGAAAAATTGGATACGGCCATAAAGAGCACCCAACACAAGGGTTCGGAGGCTTACCTCACTTCTACATTCATGCCCTAATTCTCCACTAAAGAGTATTCGCAGGAAAGCAAAGACACCATAGACTCATAAACTACTTATTAACCTGTAATACCCATTACTATATGAACTAAATTGGTCGTCAAAACTTGTTAATCTAATAATACACCTATTACATTTATCACCATAAAATTTCGACCTTGCCACAAGGTCGAGACAAGCGAACCCCACAAAGCTAGAGAATAAGCATATAAGATTTGGTTCAAAAGTTAGGGAAGCGATTACTTGGGACTAAAGTGAATTCACTTTATAAGATTGAAAATTAATTGAGGTCAGGTCGAATTTCGACTCAAATTGCGGTCGAAGTTTCGTTTGGGACGACTGCAATTTTTTATAAAGGTGATTGTAAAATTGTGATGAAGAAAATAAGTTTTTTGGAAGGTTGCTGTAGTCGTAGAAAGTGCTTCCTAGTATACAATTTTTTTGAAAGCTATGAAAAAGTTGTGATTCAATAGAAATTATAGTTTCAGTCGGAAAAGTAAAGTAATAAGAAAGATGTTACAAATTATGGCTTCGTTTGGGACGGCTTTCTCACTTCTTCTTAAAGCAACAAGAAAGCCGTCCCAAACCAAGCCTAAGGTTTTGTTTGAGGTGGCTTTTTTTACTGCTTCTTAACGCAGCTTTGTATTAAAAAGCTGCTTCATGAAGCAGTAAGAAAGCCGTCTCAAATAAAGCCTAAGCCTAAGGATTCGTTTGGGACAGTTACAGCTTTTTATAAAGATGATTGTAACGTTGCTATAGAGAAAATATTTTTAAAACAATTATTATATAAAATAGCTTCATAGCACAAAATTTTATTAGATATTGTGAAAAAATGGTAGCCATAATTATATTGTGATTGATAAAAGTGTTTCTCGATGCTCAAAATTCAGCAGAATCAAGTCTCATATCAGAGGTGCTTTAATTGTACTTTTTTTCGCACATCAATTGGCCTTCACATAGGTTGGCAGATCAATGAAGAGTAAAGTTCGATTCCAAATGTACTCTTTGATTCCAAAAAAAATTTGGAGAATATAATTATATTAAATTTTATATATTTTAGAAGATTTGCAGGCATAATATTTAAAATTATTATTATTATTTATATATTTTACACATAAATTTTATTATAAACTTGTGTTAAACATAAAAATTATAAATAATAAGAGAAGTATCTATGATCATTTACTTCCATCAATCTAGTTGTGCACTTTTTAGCAAGTTTTTGGTGCTCCCACATGATCCTATTGCTATTTCTTTGCCTTTATCCTTCACATGCCACCGATCCCATCAGCGCTTTCGTTTGATATTGATCTCGTCAAAGCTCTTCCCAATGAGATAACGACGGCGAGATACCATCAAGACTTTGCCATATTATCGTCATCAACCTTCATATGTTGTTGATAACATTAGCAACACATCGTCCTCACTTCTTCATAGTATAGGATTTCGAAAATAATTAGGGATCGCATTAATGACATTGTATGTTGAATATTTAGTAAAATTTAGGTGTTGAATATATAAAAAATATAATTTTGTGTATTAAGCGTACAAATTACCTAAATTTTAAGATAAATTAGATGTAGTTTTAAATAAATTTTTACTCGATTCTAATTTCTAATTTTAAATTTGCATTTTGTTTTGTTTTCAAAATTGTGACTCACATTTTTCTTCCTTAAGAAAACAATTTAATTTTCATCAAATAAATAAAAATTTAAAGTTCTTCTGAATCAAACAGAACTAATTAAAAATTTTTAAATTTTTTATTTTTTATTTTATTTCCTTTTTAATCAAGTTTTTTTTCATCAATTAAATGAGCATACAACTTTTCTTTTCTTCGTAGATTATTTTCCTTTAGTCTTGTTGGTTGTTGCGTGTCATAACATTCACGATGGTAGAAAGAGATGTATATTTAACGTTCCAACTTTGTAAAAAAATTCAACACATACAAATAAAAGAAGAGGTATGAGAGTTGCACTAGACACTAAATTTTTCATGTGGAATACCTTGAAAAGAAAAAAACCACATAGCCTGGTCCACTTTAAATAATTTGACTATTTTTTCATGTGGAATACCCATTTGTAGGAGTAATTATTATGTCTTGTCACCGGACGTATCCAGAGACCAATAAACACGCGTCACGTCACCTGGAGCTCGGTACTGAGCACTCGGTATTGCTCGGTATACATCCGATTTTTCAATTTTTTGTCCGGATGTAGTAATTATTCCATTTGCAGAGAGTTAATTGAAGAGAGAAGCAAATGAAGAAGCAATCATTTGAACAAAAAAAAAAAAGTAATAATCCTTTTTTAATTGGCTAAGCGTTAGTTGACAAGGACAAAAAATAATATCAGAAGTCAACATTAAATTAATTGATTGATATCCAATATTTAGTAAGGGTTAATGATTAATTGATAAGGAAAATTTTTATATTCTCCTGTCATTTTTATAGTAAATCTTCAAAATTATGAAAAATATAAGAGAATCATGAGACTACGACTTCGTTTGGGACGGCTTTTTTACTGCTCCTTAAAGCAGGTTTCTAGTATTATTTTTATACTAAAAAGTTGTTTCAAGAAACATGAATAAAGATGTTCCAAATGAAGCATAAATGTACATCTCAATATCCAAAAAATCTTATTCATGAACAGGAAATCTATCATATCAAATTACCTAGAGTAATAAAGATTAATGAAGATACACTAGAAGATGAAAACAATGCTAATAACGGCAGTTTCATTTTGTGTGCTATCTACATCAACAACCTCATGAATGCGAAGGCAGAAGTTCAAATAGTCTTGTGGCTCATAACTATCTTCAAGCACAACTTCTTTTAGAGCTCTATAAATAGTCTCATCCATAATCTGCATTGTTTTTTTTTGCAAAAGAAGAGTTAACTCAACTCTTATAATCTTCAGACAAAATAATCATACAATAATGAGTTGAAATAAATAGAAATGCTCGCCCCGGAATAAACAGGATGAAGCTAAGATTATAGATGCAGCCAGTTCGAAATAGAATCTATAATAATAAATTGCTCAATATTAAAGCAAGCAGCTCAATTTTAAATCAAGTTAGTTCAAACCAAGTTAACTTGATGCACGTGATCTCAAACTTTTTAGTCGACAAGAGAATTTGCCTCAAGCAGGCAATCATGATTCAAAGACTCATCTCAGTTGACCGAGTATCGATAATCATTGGCCCTGACAACTTTTCAAGGAAGGTTGACTTATCCAAGTAAGCTATCAACTTCTTTTAGAGCTTAGTAAGTGACTCAACCAAGTTGGACTATGCGATCAAATTACATAGCCATTAAATTTTCCTCTTATTTTTTTTTTTGGGGACATTTAGGCCATTTAAGGCAAACTCACACACACAACGCATACACATAGACTCGAACCCTGGACCTCTTAGTTGGAAGCCTAAGCTCTCAACCAATAGGCCAAGGAGAGTTGTGTTTTCCTCTTATTTTTACATAATCATGATCAATATAGCCAATTTGCTAAAACTTAAGCTCTAACCCAATTTTCCTACTCAAACTTATTTTATTAAAATCTCAAAGCTTTTTATTCTAGCATTTTTTGTTCTCTCTATTTTAATTTTCTATTTTTACTTGGGGTTGTTTAGTTGGATTCCAAATGGAATTCCAAAATGTATGGGCTTAAAGATTTTGGTGCTTAGCTGGATGAAAAAGGAATGTAAAGTAAAATAAGTAAATATAATGTAAATAATTCAAGTTCATTTATTAGGTAAATTAAACTCGCCTAGTTTTGAGCGAGAACGATTTACACCGTAAGCGAGCTCATTTGATCGCCGCCAACCACCACAACCACCGTCCACCACCATCACCCACCGCCGATCACTACCTCCCACAACTAGCCACCAACATTAATGCTGCCGGCCACCACAGCAGGCCCCATCCACCACCACCACTAGGGGTGTCAATATTTGACACGAGCAACCCAAACCGGGTCGGGTCGGGTCGGGTCGGGTCGGGTCAACCCGGCAACCTGCCGGGTCCGGGTTCGGTTTTTCGACCCGTTTGTCTACCCGGGTCGGGTTAGGGTCGACCCGTTTGAACCCGGGTCAGTTTGGATTCGACCCGTGACCCGAAATTGACACCCCTAACCACCACCACTGCTAGCCATCATTGCCACCGTCACCAGCCGTCAACCGCCACAGCCATCGCCGCCGCTAGCTGCCAACGCCGCCCGCTGCTGCCAGAGTTACCGCCACTTGTCGGTCACCACAATATTTAGACATTACGCTACATTCATTTTAGCTTAAAAAAACATTCAGCTGAATTTACTTTACACTCATCCAAATAATTTTTAAGTATTTCTTAATTTTTAGCCAAATAAATAACTTCTTAGTATTGTCAGTTTAGTTGGAAGTGATTCACACACATTTTTGTATTCAGCATACCTCTTACGGTCATTTTTTATTTATATATTGGATCTTCATATAATATTAAGCCATTAAACTTTCTTTCTACAATAGTTGATGATTTTACTAATACTTGAAATTTTTGGATATTAGAAAGGAAAAGAAAAATTGGGCTAGGATGTCCTAGTTCGGATGTTGTTGGATTTACCCTAAGATTAGTGCATTCATTTGATATCTTTTCAAAAAATAATCAGCATCTAAACCCATCATAATACAATCGGCAAGGGGACATCTTGACACTTTTTTTTCAATTAGAAGAACATTTACTTTCATTGTGCTTTTTTCTCTTTATATTTAGGCTTCGTTTGAGACAGTTTTCTTCCTGCTTCTTAAAGCGGCTTTCTAGTACATATATTTTTAAGAGCAGAGCTGTTGCTGGCTAGAATATACGTGGCGATAGAGTTGTGATTTTTTGTCTTAGCATTGCACAGATATACAGCTCACACACAAAGAGCACAAGATTTTTTATGTGGAAAATCCTGAAAGGGGGGAAAAACCACGGGGTCTAGCCTAGTTGAAAAGATTTAACTATAATTTGAGTTGAGTACATTGGGCTGACTCATCCTTGAGGGCAATCAGATTATAAATGTTAACCGGATTGTTGAAGTCTAGTGTTAAATTTTGCGTCACTTGGAAGTTGGGGTGTCCGTTAGTAGTTTGACGGTGACTTGGCAGAACTCTAGCGTCAACTGATGGTCTGGCGGAGTTTAGGGCCACAAGTAGTGGTCTGGAGGAGTTCAGGCCCTTAGGTGGTGGTCTGGCAAAGGTGAGGACCTCAGGTGGTGGTCCGGCGAATGTGAGGGCCTCAAGTGGTGGTCCAGCGAGAGTGAGGACCTCAAGCAGTGAACCGGTGAGTGCGAGGACCTTAAGCGGTGATCCGGTGAGTGCGAGGGCCTTAGGTGATGGTCTGACGAAGGTGAGGGCGTCAAGTAGTGGTCCAGCGAAGGCGAGGGCCTCAAGTAGTGATTCGGCGAAGGTGAGGTTTGATGAGGGCGAGGACGATGGCCTCAAGTGGTGGTCTAACGAAGGCGAGGGCCTCAAGTAGAGGTTCGGAGAGGGTGAGGGTCTCAAGTGGTGGTTCGGCGAAAGCAAGAGCCTCAAGTGGTGGTCCAGCGGAGCAACGACATCAGGCGAAACTCAGGTGGTGGTCGAGGAGGAGCTTCTTCCTTATATTCCTGAATCTTCTCTTCTTCTCTTCTTGATTGGATCCTTTTTCAAGAGAAATCAAAGGTCTATTTATAAATTTCTGGAGTGACATGACCCGTAAATATTTGAGAAATCAAGAGTAAATGGGGAGTGGTTAGATGGACGGCCGATGTTGAATCCCTTGATCATGGAACGTTTGATGAATATTTGAATGTCTTAGTGATGTCGGATTTTGGTGATCTTGGCCTCGTTAGTCTTGTCTCGTCGAGCCGCTCGATTCGACTATAAGCACGTTATGTTTGGAAACCATTTGGTAATCCAAATTGTGGTTTGAACCTTCCAGCAACGCTTCTAACCTTTGATTTGGACCAATTTGGGCTTGGATTGGGTTGGATTTGGTGTCGTTGGGTTCGTATTCTCGAGACGCTCAATTCGACTATAAGTTTGCTCAAATCAGAGAATGTCGCCCAATTTTAATTTCGAAAGTTTCCAACTTGATTTTGCATCGAGATTGTGCCAGATCAAGATATTTTATGATGACATATGAGAAGTATAGTGGGTCCTCACCGCGTAGGCCCCCGCTGGCCCACCAGCTCATAAATAACTATTTTTTATTTTTTTAATATTAAAGCATAAATAATAATTGATTTGAAATATTAATTAATCTAATTAAATGCTCACATGAGTTACTTCTCACCCGTGAATTTTCTTTTACAATATTTTCTTCTCTTTTGATTATATATTTAACATCTATGTAAGAAAATTTTAATATTTAAAATATTTCTAACATTTAGTTTATTTATATTAGCTTGTAGTCAAAACCAAGTATGTGATAGAACAATAGATGAAAACTTATACGAACATTTTATTTATTTATTTATAATTTATTAATTTCTTGCACGATATTTTCTTAATTAATCTTTATATTTAAATCAGATAAGAAGAGCAAATGCTATCAATTATAAGTTTTTTATCATATAATTTATATTTTTATATTAGCATTTCTAGTTTGTATTTTTTTATGAACAGGACTATCTACCGGCTGCCACTTCTTTAAGAAGGGCTTCGTGGCGTAACTAATCCCTCGGCTGACCTAGAAGAGGCACCCACCCCATAAACCTCTTGGCCTACATTTGATTGGGCCCCATGTAAGAGGCGCTGCCTAGGGCTGCAAACGAACCGAGCCGAGCCTAGTATGTGAGTGTTCATGTTTGTGTTCATTTAATATCAGCTTGTTCAAGTTTGGTTCATGTTTATTCAAGCTTTATTATTTGTGTTCATGTTGGGTTTATTTAAATAAATGAGTGTTCATGTTCGGTTCATGTTCATTCAGTTTATGTTCTTTCGTTTAGTGCTTATCAAGCTTGCTCGTGAACATATTTAACGAATTTTTTGTAACTATCAAACAAATACGTTCATGAACATATCTATGAACAAACACATTTATAATAAAAGCAATTGTCTATGTAATAAAGGCAATGATTATTTATATTTATTAATTTTATAGTCAAATATTAATTATTTTTATCTAGCTTATTCACGAGTTCAAAATCAAACACGAATCAAGCTTTTATCGAGCTTAATATCGAGCTTGTTCACGAACTTCAAATGTTGTTGTTCGCGAACATAAACGAGCCAAACACATTAGTGTTCAAGTTTGTTTATTTAAGAATCGAGTATTTAAAATACTGTTCAAGTTTGATTGTTTAGCTAATTAAACGATCACAAACGAGCTTTAATCGAACCGAACAACGAGTAGCTCGTCGAACGTTTGGTTCGCTTGCAGCCCTAGCACTGCCGCTCGAGGGTATTCGAGCACGGGTTGAGAGTACCCAACCGCACTCGTTTACCAATCAAGTTAAGCATCCCTGGGTATAAAAAATAAAAATAGTTTTAAGATTGATAATTTATGCATTAAATAAAAACCTGACTCCATCATTATATATTTTGCAGGATCTATAACTACATGCTGATTTGATTCTTAATTTTTTTTTGTATTTCTTTGTAGCGTGGCTTTCGCTTTCAAGAGATTAATGTAATTTTTTTATTAAAAAATATGTGAAATTTTCTTAATAATTTGCAATGAGGTGATAGTTCTTTCAATGGATGTGATGTGAAGAAAAATACTTTTGTGGAATATGTAGAATCAAATATAATGCAGTAAGTTATGGGCATCATATATTACTTTTGTGTACTCTAACGATATTGCTTTTATGATTTAACATCTTTATTTGATTGTCTTACATTATTAAATAAAATTTATTTTGTAAAGTATTTTTCCCTATTCAGTTTAGGGCATCTTCAATCTAAAAAAACTTAACTTTCACTTCAAAATATAGTAACTTGTCCTAACCGAATTTTATTTTCTAGAAAGAAATGACAACAAACTAGATAAAGTACTCCTAAGGAACCATTCTAGCTTAAAATGCACCGCATCATTACTGATGTAGTGGATCGTCGGAAGATGCGACCTGCCAGAAGGATTTGGGTTTTCCCAATCCAGGAAAGAAGAAGAAGAAGCTTTCAAAGCTTTAAAAAAGGGGATAATTTCATTCAATACATTTTCTTCTACAAGACATCCTACTTATAAGACCAAAAGAGCATTATAGAAAGAAATGACAACAAACTAGATAAAGTACTCCTAAGGAACCATTCTAGCTTAAAATGCACCGCATCATTCTCCCCTAGCGTAAAAAGGGCTCGACTCCGTCGAGACGCATTATTGACAAGAAAGTTGAAGAAGACAAATTCCCGGATCGAAGATTTTGTTCTCATTATTTCCGAAATGAGCGACTTTCCATTCCATTGAAGCCTCGGGTACCGCAGTGTCACCCTTGTCTGAATTTCTTCTCCAAACATGCAATACCTCCATCATGCCACCTCTCACATGTTTTGCCTTATCAAAAGAGCAAGCCTTAAGAGGCTCAAATATGGTAGAATTCCCATTGGAAATCACTTGGCCTGAATAAGGGGCAACCACAATCAATGCATCCACAGTAAACTTATGAGTGGCCCAATCAATAATCTCAAGACATTCACGCATGCCTTGAAGCACAATTGACGTACCCTTGGAAAGTTCAACCAGGATATCTTCTTGGTTCTTAATGAACTCAAAAGTAGTCAGCTGCATACTCGGTGGATCCTCCTCATTGACAACAGCCAAGAAGTGCTCCCACTTATCTTCTCCATTGCCCATATTATAAACCATACAATGCCGCACCAATGTAGGATCGAACCCTTTTGTGGTCATTATATCGAGCAGTTGGGGAGCATTGCAGGTAAACAGTTTTGTCTGCGAACTTTAGACATGGCGTATTCACACTTGCAGGGAAAACATGCCAAATTAAAAAAAATAACGTTGGCATTTAATTTAATCTTCCCATTTCCATAATCCACCAAATGCCGATCGTTTCTTTTCGTAAACTCATCCGCTAATGCCATAGGAACTTCTGTCCATCCACTGTCTAAGATCTTCTGTACCATATGCCAGATGGAATGATCTCCACGCGGAATGGTTGGAGTCGGAATTATTGGGCCAACAGAAGACACCATAATTCCAATCTCCGGCGTGGAATTAAATCCAGTCCTTTCAACTGAACAATCCAAGCTCGTGATCAGCGAACTCGACTGCCATATTCTGGCCGCTAGCCAGTGATGTAGGTGATCCAAGGCGTTTGAGTCCTCGGAATGAGCCGAGCTGGCACCGGCGGAGCTTCCTGTAGTAATAGTGGGCCGCCAGTGAACGTCCTAAGCCGTTTCAGCCTCCGGAACGCACGTGTCAGAGGGCTGGGTGTTTGTCTTGGCGTCTTCTTTAGCACAGCTTTCGACGGAGTCAGAGTCGGAGCAGTTAGCAACACTGGAATATGGTCGTGATATCTCGAGCGCAATACCTGAAGCAAAATTGTAAAACCCCCTCCAAAGCTGATTTTTTTTAGTGCAGTTAGTCCGTACGAACTGGGTTTAGTTCAGGACGAACTGAAGAAAATTGTGAAGAATCTGTCAATTTCATCTGTACGAACCTCGAAGGGTCGGGACGATCCGTCTGGACGAAATTTGTCCAGAGAGCAAGTCGTCCGAAAGCTATTTAATTTCGTTTGGACGAAATTCTGCCAGAGGGCAAATCGTCCCGGGACGAATTTTGGATCGTCTGGGACGATCAGTGTTAATAAATATCCGATAGAGATATTTTGGATTCATTTGAAGAGAGAGAAAGAGAAATCAGAAGAGAGAAAGAGAAGGAAAGAAAGGAAAAGCTTGGTTTCAGAGGTCGCGGAGCGATTTTCGTCCGTCGTCGTTGTTAGAAGATTTGTTCGTCTTGCAGTAAAAACTCTGAATCCCATTTCTGTTTTGAAAGATTTTGAGTTTTGGTATTTCTATGCTCAGATTTGTGTTTCCGTTACCGAAAAAACGCGTATAATTTTGTATTGACGAAAGTTTAACCGCACAACTTTTGATATGTTTCTGAGATGATTATTCTGCACGATTTGAGTATTTTCTGTAAAGTTTCTACCGATTATTTTGAGTTCTGTGCAATTTTTATCGAATAGAAAATTATCTGGTTGTTGAAACATAGTGCTTCAGTACAAGTAAAGCTTTGTAATATTGTTTTCTTCGATTTCTGATAATTTGGTAAAGTTCTGAATCTGTGATTTCTGTGTAAATTCTATATAACGCCGTTATGCCGCCGATTTCTCGTACGACCTCTGATTTTCTGAATTGATGATTTGAATGATTGAATATGCATACGAATGTGAATATATGATTGAATTATTGTTATTGTTACT